>NW_008588569.1:24867-52001 GCF_000691845.1 Merops nubicus
ATCTAGTATTCCTACTCTGTTCATTTAATCCCACCATACAAAAGCCATTTCCTTGTGAATAACATTTCTTCCTCTTTGATGTTTACACCCTCCAAACAATCTGTAGCTGTTATCAGACCTGAAGGAGTAATGAATTCAGCGAATTACACATTTTTTCCCTGTGTCAGCAAGCAGATGGTAAAATTCTCAAACTCATTCATCATTTGAAATTATATTGGAAGAGCCTTCAGCTTTGCTGTGTGGAAGCTACATGAATGACAGACATTCTGCACATCCACATTATCAGCTAAGTTAACTCCATGGTTACCTCCTATGTCCCCATTCCCCAGTCATCAGCAATACAAAAACATTCATTTCCTCCTACAATCTTTCACAGAGTGAGCTAGCTTTACCCTGAGAAAAAACTTTGATGTAAACCTGAGATAGTTTATTTCAAGGACAGTTTGCAACAGTCAGTATGAACAAGATACCATCAGGTCTGATTTCCTACACCCTACTCCACCACTACAAAAATAGGCTTTGGCTGCAAACTCTTTGAAGTACCTTGAAGTCCTAGCCACTCAACACATATACTCAGCACTATGTGAGAAAAAAAATTGAACTGAAAATGCCAAAAATAGTATTTATACTCCAGGGCCACAGAGACCTCAAAAAGAAATTTAAGGCAGCTCAGGGTTGTATTCTATAAGACATATTTGCCTGCACTATTGCTTCAGTTTACAGAGCTTTGAGCAGAGTGGATACAACCCCTCTGCATCTCTGCCTTCAGTGAAGACGTTTTGTATTGTAGATGTAGTCATTAAGCCTCAAAGACAAGAATCTCTTCATTTGCCCAAGGAAATGTTCGGTTTCATTTGACAGTGTAGCTCCTCAGGTGGAACAAGAGCAACTTCCCACTCTTCCATTGACAGAAAGCGGTTGGGGCAGGACTGGGAGCATGCCTAGAGGCATATGTGATGATTTGGACTTTTCCAGAAGCAGAAGCAGAGTGAGCTTGTACTTTCTAAGGTGACTTCTGAGTCAGTACAACTGGTTAAGTCTATGCCCAAAGATGCAATGGAGTCTTTAAAAAGATGCATTAATAAAATATCAATAAAGCATAAATAAATCACTATGTCAAATAATCCTGTTGAAATATAACAGCTACTTTGCATATCTAAGCATATCTCAAATTGCTTGTAAATGTGGTGCTGTGGTGTTTTTAGCAGCCTCTGACGTTTAAGCAGTCTGGGACACTCTAAGGAGAGATTTTTTTTAAGAGGTTAATGGATAGAATGAAAAAAGAGACTAATAATCTCAGAGTCTAAATTGTCAGTGCTGACTCCTGTAGCAGAGTCTAACTCCATGAATTGTGAGATAGAGAGATTTCCTAATAAGCATGGGGAGATTTGTTCATCATAGAATAGGACATGAAGGAGCCAGTCTTAGACTAAGGAACTAATGAACCTTTTGTTATTAAAGAATGTGTCTCAAATACCAAATCAATCTGGGAGATGCATTGCCTGGGACTAACCATCCTAAAACCTTTCCCAAATCTCTTCCCCTGATCTCTTAATTTACCTGATCTCTTCCCCTTGGGCAAACGGAGAAAGAGATCATTCATTTATTTTAAATTGCCCTTCGTACTCTATCTCATTATTTTGAACAAGCCCTTATGAAACGCAAAACTCGGACTTAATTATTTTCTTCCACTGAGGAGTTTGAACCTGCATCTCAAGAAGTTAACTGCCTAGTTCTATATCATGTAGCAGGTCAATATATCATCAGTTTTTCTTCAGCCAGTGACTTTTTAGCAGGAAGTACAGAAAACCTAGTAAAAGAAAGAACTAGATTAAAGCATAAACACTGCTCTAATGTTAGGGTTACAGAATTATATCCATCCTCATAGGCTTAGTGAATCCTATAAACTGTGGAGACAGATACTGCTTCTCTCATACAGTTACCCAAACTCCTTCACTGATAAATGTAACTATACTTTGCAAGTTGGGTGTTATGGGTTCACAATCAAAACTAGACTGCTGAGACAAATATTCTCATGCCTACATTAATATGTTAAAGATGGAATACTGAGGGATTTGGGAGTTTGGGAGGCTTGGTGGAGGGGGTGTTGTTTTGTTTGGTTGTTTTTTTTTATTTCAAATTAACGAGGAGGTATGCTTTTTCTGTAAAGCTTGACAGGACTTGGACATTAAAGAAATATGATAACTCACACTTTCAACTCTGGGCCACTTCTGGTCATGTGGAAACAGAACTCTGCGTTACTGAGAAACTTGCTAAAAAAGTTAATGTCCATAGGCACCCATAGTGAGATTAATCTAACTTCTACATCTCAGCTGGCTCTGCATGATTATGAGCAATTTTTAATTACAGTTATCAAGGCTTGTGATTAAGGGTGAATACAGGAGCTATGAAGACTCCAGTTATGCTCATAAGCAAATTGATTGGACTCTTCTACCTTCCATCAATCTGAAACCTATTAATATCATTGTGATTGAACTATATAGCAATGCAAAAAATATTTTAAGTACCCCAACGACTTCTTTCAAAGTTAGAGGTTTCAAAAATTCTTTTAAAAATCCTAGGAAGAAATCCTGTAACCAATGGTATGTACTTTTTATTAGCAGAGTTGCAAATACCCACAAAGGGGCTTCATCAAATTACATGACTTTGGATCAAAAGTACTAAATCAATAAACCACTATGTTAAAAAATAGAAAATTCTTTAGTAAAATTTATGTCGGAGAGTCAGCATTGTTTCCATCAAAACAAGCAATCTGATGAACATAACAAACACACCACAATCTTTATGAGCTTCCATTTCCAACTGATTTATTCATGGTTAAAAATGGAGTTTTGTAATGTAACTTCCATTATGCCCTAAAAGACATTGGTAGATCATCAATTCACAGTAGTAATAATAACAAAACTTTTATCCACTTATGAAACTTCACCCATAAGTTCTAAAATATTTCTTAAACTTTAATTTTTTGAGACTTTCTGCTCTTTTAGGTTCTAAGTATGAGAAAAAGAAAGTCAATGTCATTAAGAAAAGAGGGTTTTGGTGATCAATAGTATAAAAAGGAGAGACAACTATAATTTAAAGGGGAAATTCAGGATCCAGTCAATTAAGGACTTCAGGAAAGTCTAGGCGTAAGTCTGAATTCATTAAGATTTCCACGAGCACAATCAGATCATTAGAAGATGTCCACCTGTTTATTTTGCTGCAGGGATCTGCAACTTAAGGTTGAAAACCTTTGCAAGCAGCAGAAAAATGTAGAAAATGTCTTTCTCCTGAGGAAGTCTTGCCTACATAAGGAATATTTGTATAAGGAGATTTTTCAGGGTTTATATTTTCACACGTATTAATGACACTTTCAGAAGACTGAAATCCCCATCTCTTTTCATAGCAGAAACTGATTATATGGAAACTGAACCTGAAGATAATTTTCTTTTCTAATTCTCCTTTCTTCCTCAGAGGAAACTTGAGGACACCAGAACTGATGAAAGAGATTAAATGGGTTTAGTCTGACTTTGCAGAGCAACTGTTAAGATTCCAGATTTTACTGTTTGCATTAAATATATTCCGATGAAGCAAGAAGGTGACAGAACCCTGTCCTTGAGGGATTAATGGATAATTTAAGAATAATTATCATTCCAATACACAAAACTGAAGGAAAAAACACCTTTTAATCAAATAAGGAAAACGTGATTATTTATTTGACAGTGCTCTTTGTTGGTTTAGGCTAGACTGCACCACAATCTGTAATAATATGTGAATGCATAGTAAAACACACCCAAGTTCAATATAATCCAGAATTCTGATTTTGACTGATTTCAGCAGATGCTAAGAAGAAGGTGCAAGAAATTGAACAGATAAATAAGAAAAAAATGCAGCTCTGCACTCAGCTGCATCTTAGTTTCCAGTGAACAACGCTGGTCCTGCAGCATAGCATGTTGCACTCTGATTCCTTCTTTCATCAATTAGAACATGCCCAAGCACAGTTTGATAAACATAGACTTATCACTCCTTTTGAGTCTTGCTGTATTCCTAATTCAATTAAACAAACAAAAAAACACACACCAAAAAAAAAAAAAAAAAATCTAAAATAGCTAACTGTTTGGCCCAGGAAGACTGCATTTAATTTCTCATTCCTCAACTCACCGATCCTTACAAGTGGATAAGCAGCAGAAAGGAGACATTGAGGCTTTCCTACCTATTCACTATCACATCCCCAGGAGAAGAGCTGAAAGAACATAGCTTTTTTAAATATTCTGCTCCAACTTACACACCAAAGGGATATGAAGCACAACATCCTGCATTCCAGTCGGACTGTAAAGTATGACATTAAAAAATCTTCAGGAAAAAGGGACATTTAGGAAGATCCAGTGCCTGAGAAAACAATGGTGGAATAGTAGAAATAAATGTTATAGTATGAGTATGAACTATAAAATAGATGTAACCAGCTTTGATATTCAAGAATATATAATACCTTGTTAAATAAGCAGTTGCAGTCAGGGAGGCAGAAAGATCACTTTGATCTAGACAAAGATTAGAAGAAGAAAAGAAAAGAAATAAAATAAAATAAATTAAACCAAACTGAAATATCTCTTCTTGTGAAAAAAACTCTGAAAAACAGCAAACAAATATTTTCCCTGAATATAGAAGTTTCATTTCAATGGGTTTTACTTTATTGTTTCAACATTTAATATAACTTACATGAAAGCTTTTGTACTGTTTTCCCTCCAGGTACTGCATGAGTTAAAAATATCATAGAATCATGGAATTATGGAATGGTTTGGGGGTTGGGGGGAACCTTTAAAGATCATCTGGTCCAGCCTCCCTCCTGTAGGCAGGGACAGATCAGGTTGCTCAAAGCCCAATTCAGCCTTGCATTGAACACTTCCTATGATGTGGCATCCACAGCTTCTCTGAGCAACTTGTTAGTGTCTCATCACCCCCATTGCAAATAATTGTTCCCTTACGTCCAATCTAAGCTTAGTCTCGTTCAATTTTAAATATTTTCCACTTATCCTGTCATTAGAACCCCAGGAAAAGTCTCTCTCCACCCTTCTTATAAATTCCCTTTAAGTACTGAAAGGCTGCAGAAGGTCTCCCTTACTGTCTTAACCTTTCTCACAGGAAAGGTGTTTCAGCTTTCTGATCATTTTGGTGGCACTCCTCTCGACCCACTCAAGCAAGTTGATGTTTTTCTTGTACTGGGGACCTCAGAAGATGGATGTAGCACTGGATGGATGCAGCACTGGATGGATGTGAGACAGGATGGAGTCTCAGAAGAGCGGAGTAGAGTGGTAGAATCACTTCCCTCAACCTGCTGGCCACATTTCTTGTGATGCGGCCCAGGACAGGTTGCCTTCCTGGGCTGCAAGAAAACGTTGTCAACTCGTGTTCAACATTTCATCAACAGTATCCTCAAGTCCTTCTTGGCAAGGCTTCCCTTCTTCCCCCAGCCTGTACTGATACTAGAGATTGCCCTGAATAAGGTGCAGGACCTTGCACTTGGCCTTTTTGAACTTCAGAAAGTTTGCACATACACCTTCCTCAAGCTATCAGTATTCCTCTGGATGGCATTGCCTCCCTCTTCTGTTATCAATGGCACCACTGAGCTTGGTTTCATCTAAAAATTTGTGGTGAATGCACTCAATCCCACCATCTATGTTGCTGATGAAGATGTTAAATAGCGTTTGTCTCAGTACAGACCCTTGAGGGACACAACTCTACTGATTTCCACTTGGACATTGAGCTGTTGACTATAACTCTTTTGACTCAGCTATCTAACTATTCTAGCAATCCATCCATCAAAGCCATATCTCTCCAATTCAGTGGACAGAATGTTGTGGGGGACCATTCCAAAGGCCTTACAGAAATTCAGGCGGATGACATCTGGTAGCTCTTCCCTTGTCCACTGAAGCAGTTACTCCAATGTAAAAGGCCAGTAAATTAGTCAGGCATGATTTGCCCTTGGAGAAACCATCTTATCTGTCTCTAAACAGCTCCTTGTCTTCCATATGCTTTGACATATCTTCCAGGAGGATCTGTTCCATGATCTTACTGGACATGTAATTGAGGCTGACTGGTCAGTGGCTCCCAAGGTCCTTCTTTTTATCTCTTTTAAAAATGCGCATGATATGTCTCTTTTTCTACTCTCTGGGGACCTTGACTGACTGCCATGACTTTTGAAATACAATGTGGAATGGCTTGACAACAGCATCCATCAACTCCCTCAGGACCATGGAGTGCATCTTATCATGTCCCATGGACTTGTGTATGTTCAATTTTCTCAGGTTGTCTCAAACCTTATATTCTCCTGCAATGAGAGGGACTTTGTTCCCTCAGTCCCTGTCTTCAATTAAAAGGGATCAAGAGATGTGGAAAGAGAGATTACCATTGAAAACTGAGGTAACAAACTGTCAATTACCTCATCTGTCTTTGTGGCAGTGGTCCCCAGCTCTCCTACCTCATTTATCGGGAGGGGAGACATTTTGTTTAATCTTTCTTCTCTGTCTAACATACCTGTAGAAGACAGTATTATTATTATTATTATACTTCACATCCCTTGCCAAATTCAGCTCCCGCTATGTCCTAGCTTTCCTGATCCCATCCCTACACATCCAAGAAGCATCCCTATAGTCTTACCACGATACTTATCCCTGATTCTAATGCCTCTGCATTCCCTTTTTACACTTAAGTTTGACGAGGTGGCCATTGCTGAGCTGGTCTCCTATCTTCCTTGTCTGATTACTCATACATGGGAATCCAGAGCTCTAGTGCTCTAAGAAAAATGTCCTTAAAGAGTTTCCATCTCTGTTCATCTCTTTTGTCCCAGGATGTCCGGTCCTCTAAATATTTAAACAATCAAAAGTTTGCTCTCCTGAAATTCAGCATCTTGCTCTACTCTTCACCTGTCTCATATCCCTCATGACTGCAAATTCCACCAGGACATGATCGCTGCAGCCCAGGCTACCACCAATGTTTACATCTCTAATTGGTTCATCTACTTTGGTAAGGAGAATAGGTCTTGTAATGTTGCTTCTCTGGTCAAGCTGTCTGTCAAGTGGATTAAGAAATTATCCTCGATGCACTCCAAGAGTCTCCTGGACTGCTTACAGCTTGCTGTGCTGATTGAAGTCACCTGGCAGGATCAGAGCGTGCAACTGGGAGGTTTCATCAACAGGCTCATCTTGATCAGATGGCCTGTAGTAAATAAAGATCATGAGGTTTCCTTTTCTGGCTTGGCACCTAATTTTTACCCATAACTCCGAATGTGTTCATCACTGTTTTTCAAAGACAGCTTTGTGCAGAAAATTAATTTTCTTTTACACAGAGGGAAACTGACCTACTCTTCTCCCTGCCTTTCTTCCTTGTCCATTCTGAACAGTTTATAGCCACCAACTGCAGCACACCAGTTGTGTCATTTGTCCCACCACATTTCAGAAGTAGTGATTCCACCCATTTCAGCTGAGAAATCAGCTGTCTGAGAGGAACACCCTAATTCCTTTGAGGCGTTTCACAGGTATTTCCCTGTTGGTTCTTAATATTTTAACAGCCCCTGGCTCTTCTCTGTTGCTCAACACTCTATCCCCTTCCCCTGCTAAATCTAGTTTAAAGCTTACCTTATAAGTTTGGCCAGCATGTTGGCAAAGAATGCTTTTGCTCCACTTTGTCTGGTAATTCCTTTTATCTCCCAACAGTCCTGACTTCTCAAGGGTAGATCCATGATCACAGAAGCCAAAACTTCAAGCATGACACTAGCCATGCAACTAGGCATTAACCTGTTCAATTTACCTCATCCTTCCTAAACCCATTCCTCTGACTGGGAGGGTAGAGGAGTACCACTTGTGCTTCAGATCCCTTTAACATGCCTCTAAGGGACACGTAGTCTCTTGATCTTTCCAAGTTGCCTCGTTCCAGTATCATTAGACCTTACGTGGAACAGCTGAAGCAGATCATAGTCTGTAAGGTTCACCAGCCTTGACAGCCTCTTGAAACTGTTGTGAATGCAAGCTCCTAGTAGGCAGCATACTTCTTTAGAGAAATCGTTTGGATGAGAAATGGGTGCTTTGTTGTCTCCCAGTAAGGAATCTCCAATTCCAAATACTTTGTCCTTTTCTGGAGGCACTATCTAATGCAGATAGGTGGTTGGATAAATTTTGCATGGCTGATTTCTCCTGAGCCTTATCTATTACTCACATACTCTTCATTCTTTACTCCCAGAGCATTGTATCTCTTACACAGGGGTGCTTTAGGGGAAGAGGGAAGGTTCTTCTGTTCTGAGCAGTGACAAGCAGTCTCCATCTCACTAGTTACTTGTGTCAGTCAACTTGAGATTGAGTTCAGACTTACCTATTTTTTTTAGATATTATTTAGTAATATTTTACTGAGAAAATGTTTAGCTTTTGTAGCATTAGCCTTACAACAGAAATATCTTGCAGTAGAAAATTTCATCAACACTACTTAATATAGTGTCAATAATTGATATAGAAAAGTTTTGTACAGCTGTTAGATTGAATTAGATCCTAGCTTGCTGTATATATTTTTATATATATTTCTTTGCGTTGTTTTTCTTTTGGTTTTTTTTTTTGGTTGTTTCTTTTAACTCTTCAGCCATAATGGAGGTTATTTATAATCAGCAGGCGTATTTTAAACTGTTTGATACATTCACTTGTTTTGAATTAATTAACTATATTTCCATTCTTCTGAAATTCGATGCTGAACCAAAACACCAAAGAAAACATAGTGTATTTTTTAATAATTTCCTTGAGGAAAACATGTGTTTCTGAAAGTGCTTAGGTCAAAGACTTTGGGGAGATTTCAGCTGGATTTGTGACAGGGTGAAGAAAATCAATCTACTTGAGTTTTCCACAGTAAATGAAACATTCATTTGTATCTCAGAATTGCAGTTAATGTTGTAGTTAACATTCCATTTAATGGAATGGTTAACAAAATCCATAGGACTTGAGGTCCAAACACATCAGCCTTTGCTGCAAGCAACTCTAAATTCTACAAATATGTAAATTGCACTGTAAGCTAAGCTTCCTTTATAATTCAGGAAATAAGCAGTATACAAAAAAATAAGTAACATGTAGCATACACTAGAACAAGAGAAAGAGACACACTTGTGTGCTCTTAATTTAAGGTAGCACTGCCTTGGCTCTAAATCCCTACCAACTTTTAGACGAAGCAGAAAAATTACATACAGCTACTTTTGCTACCCCATTTGACTGATACCAAACTTGGCTAATGCCTAAAAGAGAAAGTATTTGTCCAATTAATTGGGTTACCAACCCAATGCTGGAGACAGCAGAACTCCACCTGTCATCTTGCTGAAGGGTTTGGTGAGCTAATTCTCACCTTCAGATACTAGCACCTAGGAATTCTTAATTCTCTTGATCTTCGTTTCTTTAAAGCTCAATTACAGACTCTAAAGAAGTGTTAAGGCTGATCTTAAATATACACTGGAATAAATGCATAATAATTATGAGGTCCTCGGACACTATGTTAATGAGAGCCATAAAAATATGAAGTCTACAGAAGTATCTTTTTCATATTTTCTCTCCTTACATTCTCCAGAACTTCATTAATAAATATTAATGCTATTTTAATACTTAAACGTGTTCCACCATGTATTACTTCTACTTTCTACCTTGGCACCTAAGCTTCCCTTAAGAAATGATAATGAATTTCTAAAGACTTCCTCAGCACATTGTCTCAGACCAAGCAAACTATCATTATTTCCCATTTTACTGTTTCTTCCTCCCTTTTAGTAATATCCACAATATTATAATCATAATTATATATTATAATATGTTATTAAATGTCAATGTAATATTATCGTATTATAATATAATACATAATATCATCATATTATAATATAGTAATCATCCAGAGTACAGGTAAATGATAAGTGGTTCATTCAATTAGAGTTCTGCAGGTAGTTGAATGTTGTGTTATAACTCTTACATAACTGAACAGGAAAAAACAGCAACTTTTTTATGCATTCAGAATAAAATACATAACACACTCCTTGGAATTTATAAATAGCAATGATTTATAGAACTGTTCTGCCAATAAGCAGCTCTTAGGACCTTCCACTCTATAGAATGACCTGAAAAACTGTTTATTTTCTTATCAATTGGTTAGTTTTTAACAATTTCAAAAATTAATTGCCTCTATTCCTTAAGCATTATTAAAAATGGAGGGCCTTATTTGCAGACTGGTGTGAGGCTGTACATAAAAAAAAATTTCAAGCTGTGTGGCTAAGAAATACTTTATTTGTGTCCATATTATCACAAAGGTTTGTAACAAATGTTTATTTCTTCAAATTAACTAATTATGCCAGCCCAGCTGTTAAAGAATTTATCCAAGAGTCTAATGGAGCGTTAATTTTACAATAGTTTCTTCTGAATATAAGCCATAAAAAACCCTAATTGCTATATGTTATTGAACATTTCTGAATCTCTTTACTCATTATAATACCTGTTAACATGGCAAGTCTAGTATAAATCCAAAGGAGATAAATATTATACGTATTAGAAATATTGTATATATATATAAAATTGTACATTTGTATTTCATAGACTATAATATAGTCTGCTCTGTGAACTGTGGAAGACTCCTGCACCACTTCCAGCCATCAGCTGGGCACCTTCCTGCACATCCTACATCTATATAAATAAACAGCACAAGAAAAACTTGGTCTGCATCCTTAAAGTTTGAATATTTGAACTTTTTAATTTCAAGCACCAGGACAGGATGCTTTGAAGACTGTCTTCTGTCTTCTAAACCTGTCAATGTCTCAGAGAGACATGTCTTGGTCCAGATTATGCTAAACTATGTGTTTACTATTCAAAAGTATCAGTAATTGTGCTTAAATTAATTTCACTGATATTATTTTTTTTAACGTAGACACAGCAGAGAATATTCCTAATGTCCTCATAGCCATCTAGTGAAAGTGAAAAACTGAAGAAGCTGAAACATAGTTGAAGTTATGAATCAGATTTCACAATTAACTCAGAAGCAATCCACAAGAAAATACATCTCTATATAGTTTTAACTCAAATTGGTTGGCTTAGAAAGAGGACATAAACTTAATTCTAGAGGAGATGGCTAGCCAGGAAACATACCTATGGTGCAGCATGAGTATTGATGCACCAGGTAGTAGAATTAGATAGCAAAGGACAGATGCTTTCTTCCATAACTCATTGACAGATGCTTCACAGAGCCACTTGTCTTACAGCAATCAAGGAGTCTTAATGCAACATACAAAGAAGTAAAAACTCACTGGGCTTGTGGAAGATGTATCCAGAGATCTTGATAGTGCACAAAACAAGGTAAAGCCTGGCATCAGATCCAAGACAAGGAGGTATAATCAAAGGAAATTTAGCCAGAAATTGCTGAATTAATACAAAGTGCGAGAACCACGTCACAAAATCTCAGGCACTTATGAGTAATTAACAGGCAATTCATCCAAACTCAGGAAATCATTGCCCTGCTGATAGTTGATCGTTGAATACCAGTTTTGAAGATCTCAGGAGCCAGCAGTGAATCTCAGCAAAATTATGCTGATCAGAAGTTCTGCAATGAATTCATTTCACTTAGTGGACCGCAAACAACTCAACATACTTTGCAAAGGTTTGATGTCTTCCACACGTGTGGTTATCTGTATTGTCTGGTATCCAGTAGAGATGCTGAACAAAATCTCTTTAGCTGAACAAACAATAAGATGTGTTAACATAGTTTTCATTTGATTTATGAAACTGCCTAAACATGTTAATAGAATTAGGAATTCCAGCAAAATACACCAAAGTGAAAATATCTCCAATTAGAAACGTCTGCTTTTAAATTCCCAGATAAATTACAAACACAGCAGTGTCTGGGAGATGAGGACTGGAATTTTCCTTCTTGTGGTAAAATGTCAAAGCAGTAGAACCTTTTTAAAAAAAAAATCCCAGCGCCATGATCAGTGGTACCTTGATGAAGTTACAGAACCTAAAAGTAATCTAATACTACAAGTGATACAGAAAATTATGTATGGTATTACGTATGATGAATGATACTACATATGATAAACACATAAGATACATCATTCATGTCATCTAGAGATTTGTTTTATTCCACTGAGGAGGAACATGTTATATGCGTAGGCAGTGAAATAATGCACCATCTTAGAGCACCATCGTAGAGTACCATAGGATCTGACATAGTCCAGTCTGGTTGGCTTATGCCATATTACACATTTTACCTTTTCTGCAAACAATCTGAAGGAAACCAGTCCAAACAGGAAGCATAACACTAAGCTGAGGCAAAAAAACCCAAATAATTCTCAAAACGTTTCAAGTGCAGGTGAAAGCAGAAGTTACTGGATATCTCATGTGAAAACATAGTTCATAGGAGATTTCCAAGTGAAAACAGTTTGGCTACAGTTCTATAGAAACTCTAGGAATGAGAACAGTTTTTCTTTTATTGCTACTTAAACAAAATGTCATTTAAAGGAGTTCCAAACAGAAATCAATGGCGATAAAGAATATACAGGAGAAAAGGAGCTTGCAGAAATACACATAGTACATATAGCCCTAGAGCAGAGCTGGATACACCTAAGGGAATTCTGTGACTAACTGAGCCTGCTCAAAGACAGCATTATACATACATGTTTGTGTAGATACACCAGTGATAAATGCTTGAATAAGAACAAAAAAAACAGAGGCTGGAATTCTAGAAGTAGCTCATTTGCTGTCTAGAACTAAAGCAGCCTGGCCTTTTGCAATGATGTACATAAGAGAATGAAAAAATAGCAATTTCCTGCCTTGCAGAAGGGCTGGGAGAAAAAGATCAGGAAGCATGTAGTAAGAACATAAAAACACCTCAGGTATGTGACTGCTCTCAGGATTGGAAGCAAAGAACTAGGATTTAGCCTCCAGGGCAGATTTATTATAGGAAAGGTAACGAATGGTCTGTAGCATCTCTGACATTGTGAATTCACATGTAGTATAGTGTGTAACTTCTAGAAGGGTACTCATCATACAGCCTTCCTGTCCTCATCACAGAGGCATCTTTCCCATGTATCCTACAATGATGAAATGACATTCATTCTTAGGCATTACTCTGAGAACTGTAATTAGTTTATTTTCCAAGATAACAACAGGTTATAAGAAAACAGAGATTTCTTTAGGTCTGGATATAGCTAGATACAAGCATTTTCTGTATGTAGATTTCATTTTGTATATGTGGTGGTTGTGAGCAAAACAGTCTACTCAGGGAGCTTTCACTTAATTGAATTATTTTTAGTAAAAATATCTAACCACTGATTTGGATATTGATTGCTGATCCCTGGCTTTCTTCCACTTCTTGTGTCTTTATGGTTTTCCTCTCTCACTTCTGCTTCTCAGTGTCCCTGCCTCAGTATGGGTCAACCACAGTCACAGTCCCACAGGAGTGTAGCTGCCCCAGCACGGGTCACCCACGGCTGCAGTTCCATGGGATATCCCTGCCCCAAAGTGGGGCCACTCACAGATACAGTCCCCTCAGAGGCATGGAATCCCAGATTCACAGATTGTCTCCCATCTGCCCTCAATATCCTCCTCCTCTTCTGGCTGCCACCAGCAGTTCCTGCCTGCATCAGGGAGTTGCAGACCTCTCTGACTGGTTGATGTTTTGTCTCCCATGTCCTGGAGTCTGTTTTGACCAGCACCAGGCATGGATTCTTCCATGACAAGAGCATTTAAACAGTCAGTTGGATGTTAATGATACTTCAATCTGCAATTGAACCCCTGCTCTCCACACCCACCCACCCCAAAAAAGAGTCTGAGCACAGTGTGGGAACTGAAGACTGAAGAACATCCTTGCAAATTAAAAGAAATTGTCTCCCAAATAACATCTGGGCCAGCAAGACCATAAAGAAGAAGCTAGTAATCTCAACATCTCTGTTGTTTCATAGAATCTAATAATAAATCAATATATCCTGCATGACATGTTGCTCAAAAGGAACAATAAAAGGTCACCTCACCTGTCCTTCCAATCTAGATATGGCTTTATGAAACTTAAAGACCTCAACTGTGGTGCAGATTACTGCATACTCTGAGGATGCTTTATTATTTATATTCATGTGCAGCAGTGTTATCACTATACACTGGGCCACTCTGTTGTCAGTTGGGTACTTTGATCCTAGTGCAGTTCACTGGGCCAAATTTATTTTCACTCAGTTTTTATTTATGCTGGAGAACTGCACTGATTTCAAAGGCAATATTGTTGACTCACATGGGAAGAGAGGAGATTCATGCCTGCGGGCTCCTGCGCTAAACGATTTTCAGAAATAGAACAGCAGACAGAAAGCTTCACTAAGAAAACTCCCAGGAATCATCACGTAAGACTGTTTGATCTGTACCATGTGGTCCCACCTATAAATCCAGAGCATACTGGGCTTGGAAATAGGTAAGAAGCAGCAGTGATTTGACTCAGTTAACCTCAGCTAACTAGAGGCTGCCTGAGCAGAAGTGTGTCGTTGAGCACTGAGTCCATCATTCATAGGCTTTGGAATATGGTGACATTTCAAAGTATAATCGTAGTCTAACATTTCTTTAAAGAGGAGGTAGGTTCTTAGCATTCTCAAGTCCTTCTGGGAACTGGACTGAGTCAATAAGATGCATTTATAATTCAGCTACTTTGAACACTAGTCATATTTGCTCCTGCTCTACCAATTTTTGCTCAGTTTTTAATAACTCTTTGGACTTTGATCAATTTCAAGGTCATTTCCCTTGAATAATCTGGAGACTTAGCCATCAACACTCTGGATGTCATTATACTCAGCCTCAGAAAAATAATTTCTTAGTTAGCATGTGAAATGGTAAGTATCTTTCAAATATTAAGCACCTTGTACATTCAGAATGATTTGTGTCAGACCAAACTGTTCTCCCAGAGAGAGAGACATTAAAAAAGGTCGTGCTGCAGTTGTGATGAGCCGGGTATGAAACCTGACTTTGCTAACTCCTGGCACTTCTAAGATATTTTCACTTGTAGTTCCACTGACATTGAATACCAGTCCCAAAGGAAAAATCTACAGGTTAACTTAGTGCAATGCTACAAGGCATCAATTAGATTTCCACTGGCACCCAGAAGCGTGCAGTTAGAACTAAGTAGTGGAGGACATCCGGCAAGGAGCAGATATGACCAAGGACTGCCAGAAAAGTATTTTTTCAGATCCTTATTTCTCCTCCTAATGGAGAAGACCTTACAAAGTGGTAGTGGAAACTTCAAGCATAGTCATAAGAGATGCTTTCACATGGAGGTGAATCCCCTGCAAAAGTCAATGTTAGATGAAATAATAGGAATGCACAGAAGAGAGTGAATCCAGTCTTTTGAATTGTTTGCAGGTGTCACCAAGTCTGTCAGAGAAGCCCAGCCCTGTGGTTTTGTCAACGGTAGGGTGGGTAATCTTTCTGTGTATGCGAGTCCATTGAAAGCCCCTCGTGGTCTCAACCTCATGTCAGGCCTAGATCTAAGCATAAGCTGCCTCCTCTCTCTTAGACAGTCATGCACAGAAAGAAAACCAGGAATGCAGGTCAAAAGGAGATCGTGGAACGTCAGACATGTCTCAGACCCATCTGTCAGAAGATCAGGACCTGGAGCTGCTCTCCATCATGTACTTTTACCTCAGCCAGGATGTATCCCCTCCTTTAAACCACAGGCATTGTACTTTTATTGACCCAGCAGCATAGGGGATGGTAAGGACCAGGCAGCAGTGAAGGAAGGACAGATCAATAGTGAACTTGTATTCTTTTTTTTTTATTTATTTTTCTGATAACATAGGTATTAAATCAGTAGCCAAAAGAACTTACATGAACATTACACTCAGCTCAAGCAAGGAGCTGTTTGCTAGCAAGTTGGACTGAGGTGATTTCAAACTGCTAATATAGTTCTGTAATCCAGAGTGTAAGAAATCTTTTTAGATAGATGCTGAAAGTACTACGCCACAGAAAAGGAAAAAGAAAGTAGATAGTATAATATCTATACAGTTTGACCAATAACTCAACTGAATCACTTTTGAAAGTCTAAACATGAACTCCTTTGCAACATGCAATGAAGATACCAGAAGAGTATAGGGCAACACAACTGGCAGAGTTAGCTTACTTCAGGATTTATTCTCCAGAGCAAAATATTTAATATCTGTGTCCACCAGTTAATCTTTCCAAGGTCTTATTGAATGGACATGTCAAAGAGCAAAGAGCACATCAAATAAATGTTTTATCACTCAAAATAGTCATAGGTGGACAAAAGTGTAAATGGACAAAACTCAATAAATATTTTTATGTTTTTCCTAGACAGCTTCTACTCTTCTAGTGTTATTATAAAGGCACTTCTGTTCACCACATGTGTAGAATGGTTGATCCACAAATTATGTTTAAAGTAACTAGTCGGAGTATCCATATATTTTGTAAGTCCATTTTATACAGCTGAACTATAAAAGATTAACTCTACACTTTTAGATAAAAGATTTTCTCCACTTGAAATGAAAAAAAAAACATTATTTTTTAAAACTTAACACTACCTAAAAACAATAAGCAAAAGAAAAAAGCAATTCTAGGAATGACAGTAAGATCATATAAAAGTGAAAAACAGGTCAATGGCCACAAAACATTTGCCTATGAATAGCATAACTAGGAGCAGAGAAGAAACAGAAAATAGACAGACAAAACACCAAATGGAATCTTTTCTGTGTTGATATAAATAAGTGACGTATTTCACAGGACTGCCACCAAATGTCACAATCCCTGAAATTTGATTTTCTGATTTTCTTTAGAGGATAAATATAAAATTCTCCTTTTTATAGTCTTCTGAATAGTTTGAATCCATTCAGGACTAGAAATGGATTTAATGTTACATCCACCTTCACTCTGTACCAACACATCCAGAATAATATAACAAGATTTACATGTTTTTCAGATGACAGAAACCCAACTGACTAAGAATCCATTCTCTGTTGGATACTTATCCAACACACACCCCATAACCATGGCTACATTTTCATCAGTCTTTCTCTAGTGGGGACACCAAACTTTCTAACTATGCACTATTCATTTCTACTTTGACTTATTCAGAGCTGTGCTTACTACAAGGACCAAGATCTCATACATTTCCTTGAGCTTAAAAGCTCAGTGCTCTAGTGTTTCAAAATGGAATGCCTCAGTGAATTGTGCCTACTTTTCTCTCAAGGATATGCATTATACATCAAAGACATAGATGTGTTAAATTAATGCGCTACCATGATTTCCAGTATCTGCTTTGTCCATTAATTAGGTTTGCTGACAAATTAAATACCTTGGCTAATAAACATAGTATAAAGCCCTTTTTAAAATAAGTCTCGTTTTTCACATGGTGATGTATTGCTTTATTGACTAAAATGTGTTACATTCCAAAGCCTAAATGTTTTGTGCAGGACATAAAGTTCTGGCAAACAGAAGAGCAAATTAGTCCATGTTCTGAATTTTTCTCACACTTAGTGGCTCATTTGCTCTTCAGAATGTCCTTCTTATTAAATGTTTTGCTTTTCTTTCCCCCCAATTAACCCCAGAAAAGTGAAATGAAGTTCAATGAACTAATGAATTGAACATCACACAATTCCACATAATTTTTAAGGTTTCCCTTTTGAGAGTATCAGTTTTTATTCTTTATCTATGAATAGAAATGGCTTTCCTCAGTGGTGCAATAACTTCATAGTCTCATTTTCTGACTGTAATAAGAAATTGAAAGATCCAGGAAAGACTTTGGCTTGCTTAGTGTGGAACATAGCTTCTGAATTCAGAATAAGGTCAAAACTCTAAGGCTGAAAATCCCTTCTGAAGCACTATGTAAGCATAGATGCACCTAAACTCAGTAGAAAACTCTTTGTCTTCACGTTAAGTACTAAAAAATTTATTTCTACACATACTCACAAGTCCTTCAGTCTTGCTCGTGTTGGCTACTCCACTTGTCTCTGCATACCTAAACTAAGGATTAGGAATCAAAATCGTGTTGTACTGAAGCTTCTTTAAAGGATGCATTTAAAAGATATGATCTATGAATCACATACTACTAGAAACAGGTTCATCATAAAATCCAGCAGTAGGTCTGCTTCTTCTGAAAAAAAAAACTATTAATGTAGCATGCTATCTTTCTCATTAAATAACATCTTATTTTGTACAAGCAGTCATGGAGGAAGGGAAGAATATCCTTTTAAATATATATGCTCTATTTACAAGAATACTTTGATACTATTTCTATAGATGGAAAAGGGAAAGACATCATCCTATTCTTAGTTGTGTTTATGTGTTTTGCAATAAGGATGAATGTCTCAAAGTTCCTTAGGACATAAGAAGCAAACACAACCATTCCAAAGCAAGCACTTTACTTGCATAGCTAATGAATCATATTTCTAATGATAAAACATTTTTAGATAATGTTACCACCTTCCATCCTTAGCTGCTAGTCTCTGCCTTCTGTTTAACAATATGTTATCCCCTTCTCTTAATTTTATCACAGTCTCCTGTACAAGTCTAAAACATTTACTTCCTCATTTAGAACAATAAACTTCAGATGTTACCTTTCTTTACAAATTCATAGTGCAAGTGGTATAATTTTTGTTTATTTAAAAATAAAGAAGTGGTTCAGTTGGGAGGTTGGTGTATTTATGAGAGAAAACCAACATATACCACGGATTACTTAAAGTACCTTAGTAGTCTTAACAAGGACAAGAGGAAACACAAAGAGGAAACTGGTTAAAAGCAAAGATATGTGTTTTATATCTAATTTAAAAGTAAGACTAATCCGTCATTAGAATAAATTGCCAGGGTCTATGGAGACATCTCCATGACCTCGTGTTTTCAGATCAGGGCTATGGATGGTTGCATAAAAACAATCATACATATATAAATATATACAGATATATTTTTCTCTTCATAAAAAATTAAACAACATTAAACGCTACAAATGGAGTTATAGAGGAGAGCAGACAATGTGCTTTATTTCTCTCCCCACAATCTGCAGAACTGTATATATATTGTTGAACTGTTCGGATTTTGAATGGAAGGTTTGCTATGAATTTTAATGTAAGTATAGTTAAATTCAGTGGTTTAGGTTGAGTCAGAATCAAAATAATTTTTAAATTTAATTAAACTTGCAAATAAATTATACAGATTTACCAGTATCCTGTTTAGTTTTCTTCTTCTTCAGACATAACCACAATATTTTTAAAAATTATTTTTAAATTAAAAAATATTTTTAATAACTCATAAATTACTAATATGTACAGTATCTTCTCTTGGGTTTGCACTATTTTTAGAGTTATTAAAAGTCTGGAGGGATTTTAAACCAAAACTCCATTTTACACATTTCAAAGTCAAGATAAGGTCTGTACAACAGTAGAAAATTTTTTTCCACAGAATAATAATTTTTTTCACAGAAATTTAAAATGTTTCAAGGATGAAAAACAGAGAATCAGAACAACATAATGCCAATATTCTGAGAACTGAGCTGTTCAAATACCCTTTGATAGAGACAGGACTGAATCTGAGTTGTTTGAAGCCTGAGCAAGAACTCAAATCTGTTCTTATCATGCAAAATGCCTTGCAACTAATTATTTGAGAGTTATGGTCATAGAAACAGATTTAGCAGTTACAGAAAAAAAATAAATTCAATGACCTCTTTAGTTTCAAACTTCCTGAAATAATATTTTTGATAAATGGGCTACCTAGTTATTTAAAAATCAGTCACGTAAGTTATTGTTCTCACCAGAATAGTATCTAAGTAATTAATTCTAAAATAGAATATCACAATATCTCTGGAATCCATAATACATAGTTATATTATAGTGTAAAAGCAGTAGGTAATAGATTAAGTACTTAAATGGAGATATTAATTTTTAGAATCAAAATAATAACTCTCTCTGAAATTTTATTTATTGTATAAATTCAAGTTAAATTTCATTATTAATAAATTTTCATAGTCTATTACTTATCCTTGAGACAATAAAATGATGCAGGGAAACTATCTTTCTGAAAGTTACTATGAGTAATATATCTAATTTGTCTGAGAAAATCTGAGTATAGCTAGCTAAGAGGAAAGATGATATGGCTGAAGGAACTTTCAGAGAAAAGCAAAACTCAAAGAATAGGTGGTTTATCAGTTAAACCAGAGGATCAGAATCCCAAGTGGACTGGGTGTTTCTGACTGGTAAGACTTCAGAAAAGAGAGGATGGGAAACTTTGTGGCCCAGAAGTTATGATCCATACTGAAAGATAAAAGAAATTTGTTCCTTAAGAAGTGTAAGAGATGACCCGTTTAAGATCTGTGTCTGTCATGCAGGAAAGTTCTCTTTGATTACAAATAGCTCTTTAATCTAGAAGATAAAAAAGTCCAAATGAACCCAGAGGCTGAGAAGCAGAAAAATTCAGACTACAAAGAAGATGTAGATTTTAAACAACCAGCACAATTAACTATTTAAAAAAAACCTTTGTCATGAGCTGTAAAGGATTCTATATAATTTGAAAGGTTTAAAAAAATAGGTTATACCTCAACAGTTTTATGCAAGAAGTATATGAGATTATTCCTTTTGCTTTTAAAAGCTACAGACATAAATCCAGGGGTTCTTTTTTTTCACTTTTATTTTTCAGTAGTACAAAATTTTCCTGTAAAAGTCCTCTTTTAAAAAGAACTACCTGTTCAGTTTAATCATTCAGGAGTGCTCTGTAGATAGTCACAAACCCATCCATCTACAAATATAAAATGAAAATATTATTTATCATTATTCACAAAGAGATATTTAAGATCATTTAGACAAAAAGGCTTTCTATTAATAAAAATTAAAACCGTGACAGTTCAAAGTGAATGGACAAACTTGTATGTTAGTCAGGACAACTTATATTCAAAACCATGTTTAGATGTTAAATTGAGTATTAAGGCCTCATTTGTTTTTCACAATTATTCATACTTTTGTGGCACCACTGAAACACAAAATACCTAATCTCAAATGGTTTTGAAAAGTCATCACCCCAAAATGTGGTATATGGACATGAGTCTTTGGAAAACTGACCCAAAGAATCAACAGAGGAAAACTGAAAAACCCAGTTTTAATGCCCACTTTCTGCTCCAGTCCCTGGAAAGTTGGAGTACTTGGTGAACAGCAATAACAAAAAGAACCAAGACTCTGAAAGCAAAGCTCCTTTCCTTTGTACCTATAAGTGCAGACTGATGTCTCAAAATATATATGCCTTTAAAAAGAATACATTTTCTTTGTTTATCACTTGTAAAACAGGTGTGCACATACTTATCTACAGAAAGGCATTTACAAGTGGTTTTCAAATATCTAGGAATCTTCAGAATATTCTACACATGGATGAATGAGTTAATTTCCTTTCAAAATTACCACTTCAGAGGTAATATCTCACTACCAAAAAAAAAAAAAAAAAATCACTGTAATGCCACAACAATGTCTTTAAAGAATATTTCTTAATCTTGTCCTGATCTTGCAAAATCAGCCACATATAAAAGTGAACAGAAACATGTGTAATACCACCAATTGACAGAAAACATCTTTTCCAAAAGGGAAATGTTATCACTTCATAATTCTTATGCTAATACAGACTTAATTTGAATTGTTCTAGACATGTATTACAATGTCTAAATTACAGGCCAGAATGTACTTTGATCTGATATTTCTCTGAACAGTAGTGATTGTAATAAGCAAAAATCTCTAGTATGTTACTCCTGTTCAGTACTCAGGTTCAATAACTTAAATTAAAGGAGTATTTAATTTAAACTTGTATTAGTTCACTGATCTCTGAAATAAATTGTCCTCAGCAGAGAAGAACCTGGGAAATTGCAGAAGAGAATTTGAAAAAAATTAGGACACCTCTATATACATGCAGGGTTCACTGCACCAGACTAAAGGCCTTGAGTAGTACATTGGTTCAGATGAGAACAGCTCTCACAGACATCAGTGAGCAACTTTACCTTGAGTTGGTTAAGATCTAGTCAAGGTTGCCAGGTCAATAGCCATCAAAGAACTACAGGCATTAAGGTGCTCACTATTGCAGTGCCTGAGATGCTAGGAACTCAGCTCTAGCAGTAAAAATTATAAGGCTGAGGGCTACGTTTAATGTACCTTGTTAGGCTCCCTATCACATTTTGCAAGAAGCAGTGTAGATGGTTGGAGGGAAACCTTAGACTCAGCAAGAAAAAAGCCAAAAGGAAGGACTTCCCTGTCAGAAGTATGGACTTAAGGACCTGAAAGCTCCTGTTAAACACCTGTGTGAAACTGAAACATGGAGCCTGCAGCCATATCTTGTCTTGGGATCTCTTTTTACTGATACATCCTTTCTTTCATCCTGAAGGACTGCCTAGCATAGGGTGCCACTGGTAAGGGGGAGTTCCTGCTAAAAATAGTATCAATTTAAAAACTTTTGTACCTGATGTTACCACTCTTAATTTCTTATATCAATACTCATGCCTCCTTTCAGTCTTGTCTTCTTAGTAGCAGTCAATTCCAAACAGAATACCCTAATGTACACAAAAATATGCTGCATTACACTGTCATGACATGCATCAGTAGGCAGCAGTATGTTAATACTATACCACCATTGATTTTCTAGGCTATTCCAGTACAATATATTTAGTACACACACAACTATTGTCAATAGATATCAAATCAGCAACTTTGCACCAATTTGATCAAGAAAACATGAAAATTATTAAATTAATAGAATACGCAATAGTAATATGCTTAGGCTTTTTTAGAACTCAATTAAATGATCTCACAGCATCTTTCTATGACCATACCACAGATGTCAATCACCTACTTCTTAACAGCTTTTTTTCTTCTTCCAAGAATTGATTAGCTTATACATGAACTCACATATCACTGCAATTATAAGACAAATAATGTCCACATTCTGAAAATAGTTCATTCTGCAAAACTGGCTTGAACTCAAAACCATTAGCAGCGACCTTTGGTGGTAATCACCTAGGATTTAGCCAAAATATTCTCCTTTACTTCCATGCTGGTCTGACCTTGGCCAGCTGCCAAGCTGCCCACCAAGCTTCTCTATCACTTCTCCGCCTCAACAGGACAGGATGAGAAAATACAACAAAAAGTTTGTGGGTTGAGATAAAGACAGGGAGATCACTTACCAGTTACCATCTTGGGTAAAAAGGCTCAGCTTGGGAAAATTAATTTATTGAAAATCATAAGAGAGAAGAGTAATAAGAAGTCAGATCAAATTAAAATCACTTTCACCCCACTTCCCTCTTTTTCCCAAGGTCACCTTCATTCCCAGCTTCTCTGTCTCCTCCCATTGAATGGTGCAGGAGGATGGGGAATAGAAGTTCATAATACTTCATCTCTTTCTCTCCTTCCTCCTCAAGATCTTCACCTGCTCCAGTGTGGTGTTTCTCCCACACAATACAGTGCTTTACAAACTTCAACACAGATCCTTCCCAGAGGCTGCAGTTCTTCACAAACTGTTCCAGCATGGGTCTTTCCATGGAATGCCATTCTTCAGGGAAGGACTACTTCAATGGGGGTCCCCCAGGAGACACAAGTTCCTGCAAGGAACCTGCTCCAGGGCAGGCTATCCATCGACTATGGCTTCCTTCAGGTCACATTCACCTGCTCCCTTTTGGGGTCATCCATTCAGTGTGGATGTCTACTCCATCACATGGTCTTCTCCACAAGCTGCAGTGCTATCTCTGCACCAGCACCAGGAACACCTCCTCCTCTGCCTTCTCAATGATCCCGGTGTCTGCAAAGTTGCTTTTCTCACATATTCTCACTCCTCTCTCTCTGTTGCTGTTACAAAGTGGGTTTTATCCTTTTAAAAATATGTTATCACAGAAACACTACCACCGTCATTGATTGGGTTGTTTTTGTCCAGCAGCAGGTCTGGAACTGGCTTCGTCCAACATGTAGGCAGGTTCTGGTGTGTTCTCCCAGAAGCTACTCCTATAATCCTCCCTTGCCATGTAAACCAAATTTATCGCTTGTGAAAGTTAACACCTAAAAACTCTCTAACACACTCAGAGGACTGATTTCAACACAAAATTACATGCATCTATAGATAAGTGATCTCACTTGTTCAGATAAAACAACTTAAGTGACTGAAATCCTCAGCCTGGAGTAAAAGGGCATTAGTTCCATGCTCTTCTCCACCTGAGAAGACCCAGATATAGATGGTTCTCTCATGCCTTACAACTTAATAGTACTGTAAATCTTGACATCAAGGTGTTCCTTGAGCAGAGCACTGTCCATGTCTGCTAATGAAGTGTAACTCCAAGAAGCAAACAATACAATTGCGGGCAGAAGAAAGAGCATGAATTGCACAAGGGAGCACAAGAACCATTATACTGAATCAAATCAAAGGACAAGTTAGCCCCATGGTTTGTGGTATACACTTAAAGAAAGAATATCAGAAATCAATTACATGCAAAGTGATTCTAGATGTTGTCTTCCTGGTTCCTCACTAGCAGTACTGTCTGTCATCCCTTATCCAAGACTTCCCAGTTTGGGGGATCTTCAGAACTTCTTCAGATGATTGGTCACACCGTTCAGTTATTTGTCATCTCTATGAAAAATAAATTATATTAAAAAAACAAACAAACAAACAAACAAAAAAACCCCAGGAAATTAAAACCACAACCACCAATGTGCTCCCTGATATATTTTAGTTGCATGGCTTCTAATATTGTGTACTATGAAACATACCTCCTCCACATTAATCCTGATTTCAGAAATCTCACAACTGAAGATTTCTAATTTCCTTTTCATTCCTAGTAGAAGTTGTTTCTCACCGCACATTATATATTTTATTCTTGACTATGATTGTCTTTGATCTACTATGTCTTTTTGGAGATAGAACAAAACCAAGACACAGGGTTAGTGAAAGAGACAATGTCAGAGTCAGAGCATTCATTTAGTGTTACCACTATAACACAATTCAAATTTAAAAAAAAAAAACCAAAAACAAACAAACAAACAAACAAACAAACAAACAAACAAACAAACAAACAAACAAACAAACAAACAAACAAACAAACAAACAAACAAACAAAAAAAAAAAAAACAAAAAAACCAGTAATACTAACTCAGAACTAATTATTGCACAGGTAGACTACTTAGGCTTAATTTTCCTTTGTGCACTGAGATCCTTCCCAGAGCAAAGGAAGGATCCCATGGTTTGATCCCTGTCTTTAAGATTATCTTTTTGCCCAGTGACTATTTATTATAAAACATATTAAAATAAGAATGCAGAGAGCTGCCTTTTATCAAAAGAAGGTAGGCTTCAATACACAGTTCCTTTTAAACTGCTAAGTTTGGGTGTCTGAACAATATGCTGGGTATTGTGAATACCACCTTGAAGTAATTAAACCTCTCTACACATTATGTACACAGATGAGGCATCTCAGAAGACACAATTCCAACTTTTTTGAGCTAAGGATAATAGGGATTATCACACCTACATCTAATTGTGCTTTTTCCCCAAAGTCACACAAGAAGTAGCAGAACAACTCAAATGCAGAATATCTGGGAGAACGGAACGTTCAATTATATGGAAACATGTAAAAACAGGGTGTAAAATGCATCTCCATTCAGGTAGCAGAGAACTGAACTGCCTGGCACTTTTGGTCATTTGCTGATTTAGCAATTTATGAAGTTAAAGTCTATAGTAGAATTCATTAATTTCTATAATGTAAATTATTTCCTCAGAAGTGTATTTCACATAAGTGAGATGGTTTTGCTGTGGCCATGAATAAATCAACAATGAAATAATCTTTATAGGCAGTACTAAATAAAAACCTGACTCAGGGGGGAAATCTGAACATAAATAGCAGAGAGAAGTATACAGAGAAAAAAAAAAACAAACACACAAACTCATTAAAAATGCATTTATATTATGGAAAAAAAAAGGACTACGTGAAAAAGCAATCTGACTAAGCCTAGCATTGCAGATCTGACATTCATTGTATTGATCAAACCCATGTTTTGTCAGAGAATTGTTTGATAATATTATTTTGTCATAAATTCAGCAACCAACAGGACACAGAGAAATCTTTAAGGTCTAATATGCAGTTTTGAGGCCTTAATCAAGAAAAGAATGATGACCAACACTTTACTGAGTGACTAATGATTTGAACTACTGTTTTCCAGAGCATCCTCCTGGAGAAGCTGTCTGCTCATGGTTTGGATGGGCATAATCTTCGTTGGATAAAAACTAGCAGGGTGGCTGGGCCCAAAGAGTGGTGGTGAATGGAGCTAAATCCAGGTGGCATCTGGTAACAAAAAGAAATTGTCAGCATTTTTTGAAAAATCTGTCTTCAGGGTGCTACAAAAGTAGCACTACAAAGCAAGAAACATTAGCTCACTTTTCAACATCTGTCCTTGCATTCTGTATTTATACAGTTATCTTTGGGTGGACATTTGAATACAAGAAAGCAAATAGATTTTGTTGCTGCTGCTTTGCCTTAAATGATCTTTCAAGGACATGAGCATGTCCTGGAGTCAGGGAGAAGAGTGACAGGGACTGGAAGGGAGAACCGCCCACCATAAGTGAAGATCAGGTTCGGGATCATCTGAAGAACCTGAAAGTGTTCAAGTCGATGGGACCCGATGGGACACACCCACGGGTACTGAGAGAGCTGGCAGATGAGGTTGCTAAACCCCTCTTTATTATATTCCAAAAGTCAGGGCAGTCTGGTGAAATCCCCACTGACTGGAAAAGGGGCAACATAACCCCCATTTTCAAAAAGGGTAAGAAGGAAAAACCAGGGAACTATAGGCCAGTCAGTCTCACCTCTGTGCCTGGTAAGGTCAGGGAGCAGATCCTCCTGGAGGCACTGCTGAGACAGAAGGCTAGTGAAGAGGTGATTTGGTACACTCAGCATGGCTTCACCACGGGCAAATCATGCCTGACAAACCTAGTGGCCTTCTATGAGAAGGTCACAACATTAATAGACGAGGGGTGAGCAACTGATGTCATTTACCTGGACCTGAGCAAAGCCTTTGACACTGTGCCCCACAACATTCTGGTCTCCAAACTGGTGAAACATGGGTTTGATAGGTGGACGACTAAATGGATAAAGAACGGGCTTGATGGCCG
>NW_008588570.1:0-880 GCF_000691845.1 Merops nubicus
ATCCAGCACGCTCATGATCCCAGGGGGGTTCTGGGGGAGGCATAGTGAAGATGAGGGTGTCCAAAGGCTGTGGGCATGGCTCAATCCTGCATCTGGCTCAGCTCAAGTGCCCCGTGCTGGTCAAAGCTGCTTCACACTTCAGGCCACAGAGCTGCTGCTCTCCCAAGGATGCTCCTCGTCAGGACCAGCTTCTGCCACCCAGCCTGGCCAGCACCCCCTCCCTGGTGCTCTGGTTCCCCAAAAAAGCCAACCCTGGTGCTGGAGACCCCACTCACCAGCTTGTTCTCTATCAGGTCACACACCACCTTGTTGTTGAAGTACTGGATCTGGGTCCACTTGATGCCCTCCTGCACGTATTCCTCCTGGGGAAGCGTCGGGAGAGCCGGGTGAGCCCCAGCCCGTGGGATGTGCTGCAGCCCCCAGCTCTCAGACTGCTCAGGGGGTGCAGGAATTGGGGTGCTGGTGCAGCACCACCAGCTCAGCCCACCCACCCATACCTGCTCTGCCTTCAGGGTCAGCTCTATGAAGATCTGCTGCAGCTTCTCGTTCACAAAGTTAATGCAGAATTGCTCAAAGCCGTTTTTCTGCAAAAGGACAAAGGGTGAAAGAGAAGATGGGGCTGAGTTGGCTTCTGCTCCTCTCCATGCATTGGGGGCACCCCAAAGGAGCAAAGTCTTTGTGTGCTGCTCCAGCGACCCTTGCTGGGGCCATCAGCTGCTCCAGCCTCCTGCTCCAGCTACTCTCCTTGCTGTGGGAGCAGGGAAGGACGTTCCCTAACTGGGCTCCTGCTGCAAAGCAACACACACCTGGAATATTTCGAAGCCGTAGATGTCCAGCACCCCGATGCTGTACTCCTGATATGGCTTCTGCATGGCCCTGT
>NW_008588570.1:974-1478 GCF_000691845.1 Merops nubicus
CTGCGGGTGGGAGCGGGTGGTGAAGGTGCCCTCCACACCACAGCAAAGCCCCGATGAGCCCAGCAGGACCCCAGGCCACACACCTCCACGAGGAAGTCAAAGACCCGTGCGTAGAGCCCCTTGGCCAGGGCGTCCCGGGTGTAGGCTGCCTGCTCCACGTTGAGGGTGACGGTGATGGACTCGGAGCGGCCACCCCACCTGCTGTCCATCTTCCTGCTGGTCACCTTCTCGTTGAGGCGGTCCTGGTCGATGCCCAGAAGGTAGGCAGGGAAGGGCCACACACCTCCACGAGGAAGTCAAAGACCCGTGCGTAGAGCCCCTTGGCCAGGGCGTCCCGGGTGTAGGCTGCCTGCTCCACGTTGAGGGTGACGGTGATGGACTCGGAGCGGCCACCCCACCTGCTGTCCATCTTCCTGCTGGTCACCTTCTCGTTGAGGCGGTCCTGGTCGATGCCCAGAAGGTAGGCAGGGAAGGCCAGGGCTGGGCAGAGTTGGGGGGGGGGTG
>NW_008588570.1:1577-1809 GCF_000691845.1 Merops nubicus
TGCCTGCAGCTGCTGCTGGACCCCTCCCAGCCCCATCTCAGAGCAAAGGACAGGAGAGGTGTGGAGACTGGGGATGTGGGGTGTGGCCTTCCCTCTGCTACATCACAGCAAGTAGCTCCCAGCATCCATCTCCTTGCTGATTAAGCCCTGGTTAATTAATGATGCCATTTGCTCATTGCCTCAGTTTCCCCATGTCTAGAATGGTTAGAATTAGTGTGGCCAGCAGGACTAA
>NW_008588571.1:0-432 GCF_000691845.1 Merops nubicus
CTATACTAGTTTTTCCCTATTTCACTCAGTATACAGACTTAATGTGTGAAGAAATAAAATGAAACTTAAGCATATGACTGTGTATCTGGCTTAATGGCTTGCTGGTTGTTGACTGTGAAAACCAAACACTATTTTTATGTGATAATTTAAGAAATTGGCATATAGTACAGCTTGCATTGGCATAAAGATTCAATTTTTGGATCTCATATTTAAATGCAGATTTTTTTCCTCCCTTCCTTTTCATAGTATCCTTTCCAAAGAGCAACTATTGATCCTTATACACTATGTAGTAGGGATAGCTTTTTGTTCCAGTGCAAAGCTGGAGACTTTTTAGTTTTCAATATTGACAGCTCCTGGTTGCTGTTTCATCTTTTGAATTAAAGAAAACTAAAGGGAGGGAAAAAGAAAAGTAGAAGTATCTTCACTGCTGCA
>NW_008588572.1:0-736 GCF_000691845.1 Merops nubicus
AAAAAAGTGTGTGTTGGGTGCTTGGCACAACCACAGAAAGGCTCTTAACTGTTTTTTTTTTTGCAATTCCACAGTCAAACTTGCTCATCACACACTGTAGGAGGATTTTGTAGCATGGGGGTGGCCCGAGGCAGAGGAAAAACCAGGCAGGTAGCTGACACAGGAGGGTCATGGGATGGGGAAGCCAAGGTGTTTGGCAAGCAAAGAAGTCTTGAGGTTGCCACCACATTTTTAGAGGGTTTGCTCCAAGCAGAAGGGCTTTCCACGCACCCAAATTTCATGGCCTGGTCTTGTTGTCTTTCCAGTGTGCACACCACCTCTGTCCATAGAGGACAAGGGGAGGAGAGAAGGTGACAGCATGGTCCAACCCCCAGTCCCCCTGAAATTCTTACTCACAGCTTGGGGAGAGGTCTTACAGTGCCAAAAGCCCAACCATGCTCTCTCCAGTAAGGGCATTGCAGGGCAGCTTTCCACTTCTCCTCCTGGAGATAAACTTTGGCCCCTGCTGAGGGTGAAAACACAGAAGTTCTGTTGGGACAGAACAAGGGGAGATGGTTTGAAGCTCAGAGGGAGATTTAGACCAGAGAGAAGGGAGAAATGTTTGCCAGTGAGGGTGGTGAGCCCCTGGCACCAGGCTGCCCAGAGAGGTGGTCGCTGCCCCATCCCTGGAACCATTCCAGGTGAGGTTGGATGAGGCTCTGAGCAACTGGATCTAGTTGGGGCTGTCCCTGCTCCC
>NW_008588573.1:0-280 GCF_000691845.1 Merops nubicus
TGGGCCAGGAGATCGTGGCCATTTTGGAGTCGAGCCGCTTCAAATACAGGACAGAGATCGCCCCGGGGAAGGGGGACATGCCCACGCTGACCGACAAGGACCGGGGACGCTTCGCGCTCATCATCTACGAGAACATCCTCAAGTACGTCAACCTGGACGCCTGGAACCGGGAGCTGCTGGACAAGTACTGTGTGGAGTACGGCGTGGGCATCATCGGCTTCTTCAAGGTAAGGGGGGGGCACGGGGCCAGCCAGGACCCCGCGGCCTGGCTGGGTGTGAG
>NW_008588573.1:337-3481 GCF_000691845.1 Merops nubicus
AGGGACTCTGCCCCCCAGCCTTGTGTTCTGTAAGCAGCCCGAGTTGTTGTGGAGCCAACCTGCAGCCTGGCCTGGCTGCTAGCAGAGGGCACCATCTTAGGTCTCTCCCCATGGAAGGGCTGTGTGACTCCTGAGTGGTTTGGGGGTAAAGCCACAGCTCTGGGATCAGTCCCGTTGCTTTTAGCATGCAGTTTCCCAGCAGTGACCCTTGCTGGGGCTCACCAAAAGCATGAGCAGGTATTTTGCTCAGCAGCTCCCTGCCCTTTTGCCGGGGGCTTGCAGCCCCGGGGTGCTTTGCACACTGGATCTGAGCAGGATTGAGCATGCGAGGGGACCGAGGGCACCACATGCTCAGGAGAGGAAGGCAGGCGACCTGGCACTTGGCTCTCTGGGCCTGCACAGCCAGACTGGGCACGCGTCCCCAGCATCCCACCTCCTCTAGCTCCCATCTTCCCCACACAGGCCAACGAGAACAGCCTGCTGAGCGCCCAGCTGAAGGGCTTCCCCCTCTTCCTCCACTCCAACCTGGCGCTGAAGGACTGCAGCATCAACCCCAAATCCCCCCTCCTGTACATCACACGCCCCAGCGAGGTGGAGAAGGGCGTGCTCCCTGGCGAGGACTGGACTGTCTTCCAGTCCAACCACTCCACCTACGAGCCTGTCCTGCTGGCCAAGACCAAGTCAGCCGAGTCCATCCCGCACATGAGCGTGGACGCGGCGCTGCACACCACCGTGATGCAGGACCTGGGCCTCCACGACGGCATCCAGAGGGTGCTTTTTGGCAACAACCTCAACTTCTGGCTGCACAAGCTCGTCTTCGTGGACTCTGTCTCCTTCCTGACGGGCAAGAGGCTCTCCCTGCCCCTCGACCGCTACATCCTGGTGGACATCGACGACATCTTTGTGGGCAAGGAGGGGACACGCATGAAGGTGGAAGATGTCAAGGTGTGGCTGGGATGTCCTGGCTGGGTGGGCAGGGGATGAGTAGGGCTGTGGGCTTGTGCCTGTTCTGGGGTGCTCCAGGGGTGAGCTTTGCTGCATCCCGAGCGTCCCCTGGGCGCCCCTCTGCGAAGCCCTCAGGGACATGGTTCCTCACCCTGGTGGGGCAGCTGTCCCTGTGGCTGCAGGCTGAGCAGATCTTGCTTTGTCTCCCCCTCTCCCAGGCGCTGTTCGACACGCAGAACGAGCTGCGCACCCACATCCCAAACTTCACCTTCAACCTGGGATACTCAGGGAAATTCTTCCACACGGGTGAGGAGGGCGAGGGCGCCGCTTCGCGCGTTGGCGTCGGACCGCTGGGGCTCGAGCCGGTGCTGGGAGGCTGATGCTGGGGTTGCAAGGGGGTCCTCAGACATCCCCCCCGCTGCCCTCGTCACAGAGAGGGGCTCCCCCTTCCTCCACCTCTGCTGCCCGTGGGCAGCTCCACGTGCCCCGTGGTGACGGCGAGCATCGTGCCCGCAGGTACCGATGCCGAGGACGAAGGTGACGACCTGCTGCTGTCCTACGTGAGGGAGTTCTGGTGGTTCCCCCACATGTGGAGCCACATGCAGCCTCACCTCTTCCACAACCAGTCGGTTCTCGCCGAGCAGATGACCTTAAACAAGAAATTCGCTGTCGTGAGTAAGATGCTGCTGGTGGGGGTGCTTGTGGTGAGGGGATGATGGGAGGAGGGGCGAAGAGGCTTCCCGGGAAGCTGGGTGACAGTCTCTGCTTGGCAGAGCAAAGGGAGCTGCTGATATTAAGTCACGTCCCCCACGTTGCAGCTGGGTGGGTAAATCCATTTGTGTGCCAGGACCTGGAATAAAGGGATTTATCTGCAGCGTGCTGCTGCCGTCCCAGTGGTGCCAGTGCAAGGGGAGACGTGGTCTGTGCAGTGCCTGGCTGGGGGGGTGCAGAGCCCCAGTCCTGGTGTGGTTGGATGCTGTGCTGGGCAAGGGTGTGGAATCCCAGAGCGGTGGTGGTGTGCCAGGAGGCTCCTGCTGATGGAAACTCCCCCTGCGGGCTGAGCTGTCAAAGCCATGTTTGGTTCATAAAGGCAGGCTCAGACCTTCAGCTTGGTACAGGGTTGTCCTTCCTCTTGGACTATCCTTTATGTGATGCTGGTAAAGCCAACATTGAGACCAGGTCATGTTGTGACCCACTGGTTTGCTCACTGCTGTCTTCAATCCAAACAAATAAAGCCAGACCCAGTACAAATAATTTGGTCCTGTGGCTGAAGAGAGGGATCTTCAGGCTACCTTGGATTCATTGTCTGATAGTTAGAGGTGCCTAACTAGAGAGAGACCAGACCAGCCCTGCTTGGGATGAGCAGCTGTCCAGCTCACAATTTCCAGGGTGCACAGTCCTGTATAGATCTGTCTCTTCAGTCTCCACAAAAAAGCTCCGCTGCTGCTGTTTTGTTGGTGACAGCAGAAATGGCAGGGATGGGGATGTCCACGTGAAGCAGAGGAGGGAGAGCACACCCAGCACTCTGCTCCTGGGCTCCCTCTCATGGAGACAGACCTGTTTAGGAAATGTGCAGGCATAGCCCTGTCCTGGTTGCTCTCTATGAAGAGATGTGCATAAACAGACAATTTGTAGTTGGGAACGGGCAGTCCCTCAGGGAGAGATTGGGTTGAACAGGAACATTGTGGGTCTGGGGTCTCCACGGTCACCCACTGCCCGCTCTCTTTGCAGGAGCATGGCATCCCCACTGACATGGGGTACGCCGTGGCCCCCCACCACTCGGGCGTGTACCCCGTCCACGTGCAGTTGTATGAAGCTTGGAAGCAAGTTTGGTCCATCAAAGTGACGAGCACGGAGGAGTACCCCCACCTGAAACCCGCGCGCTATCGCCGTGGCTTCATCCACAATGGCATCATGGTAGGGGGCCAGGCTTTCTTCCTGGTGCTTCTCTCCTCTCGCCTCCCCCACCAAACCCCAGGACCTCAAAACATAGTTTCTGGGCAGCTCAGATGCTTAGGTTTGAGGAGGCTGTGGCCTCTGCTCACCCTGCACAGGGGAAGCTTGTGTGGGGACACTTTGTGGCTTCTCCATCTGTCCCTCCCTTGTGGGTAGCGGGATTCAAGTCAAGGGTGGTGAGGAGCAGTGGAAGCAAACCTGACCCCTGAGGGGTTGAGGACTTGTTTTGCCAATGACCAGGCC
>NW_008588574.1:0-2824 GCF_000691845.1 Merops nubicus
CTTCTTCTCTTAATTCCACCACCATTTATGCAGTTTTGGGAGGGAAAGAAGGAATTAGTCAGAGGTTTCCATAGGTCTGTCTCCTAGTGTAGGTTAATGGTAGTAGTGCCGGGTCATAGCTGAAGACCAGATTGCAAGTAAAAGTTACTCTCCTCCTTCTAACCATAACAAATATCGATGGTTTTTGCAAACATTTATCTATTTTTCCATGCTTTCAAAAACCAAGAAACAGAAAAAAAATTCTGCATGTTTGGAAAGACAAGATTAGAGGGGTACTATTTTCTTTTCCTTTTGCTTTTTGTAATATTATTCCAGGTATGCTGCAGACAAAATTCTTTATTGATAGATAGGACCTCTTTATGGCCTTGCTCACTCATTGCTTCATGTAAAGGTCCCAACATTCCTTCTCTCTTCTTCACTGAGACTGAAAACCATAAAATCTTTAAATACTTTCAGGCAATTAACTAAAACAAACAAACACACCAAACCAACCAACCAACCAACCAAAAAAGAGTTTAGACTTCCTAGAAAGACCCAAACGCTTAGGCTTTACTTTGGAAATTAAAAGATGTACTTTTAATTAACTGCCCTAAAATCCAAAGAACTTATATCAACATGGTGCTATTAAGTATAAAAATGAATTGTATCTGTTTCTTTGGAAGTATTCCTCTTTGGAAGAAGGATCAGCTAAGGAAAATGGCTGTTTGTAATTTTTTTTTTGTTTGTTTTAGTTTGGTTGTGTTCCCCAAGAAAAGCTTAGGCAGGTAGTAACTAATTGTTCAGAACTAAGAATGCACAATAATATCTTGATTGTAGAGATGCATTGGTTCTAAGATACACTCTTTTGCAATATTTTGTATTGTTTATTTTAGACTGGTCCTGATCAATATATAAATACATTCTATGTTCCATATTGAGGAACCTAATTCTTCTCATAGATTTTTGTAGAAAGCAAGAAACCTAACTTATAGATTAGGATTCCACTCTAGTGGCAAATATCTAAGGATAATTGCAGCAATTTTCTTCTGCTTATTACCCACAGTGTTATTTCTACTGCAGACTAAATTTTAATGAAAGGAAGTCCTTCACAGTATGTAACAAGACATCTTTCCATCTAGAGAAAGGATGGTGCATGGTCACTGAAATTGCTAGCTGGAGACTTTCTGTGACTAATGAAAGAGATAGAACTATGACATGTTTCCACGGAGAATCAGGAAAGATGAAAAAGTTTACCCACTTTTAAACACTCTTCAGAGGGTACGATATAACCTTGTCATGAATCCACTAGCAAAATGTTTTATAATCTGCCATATAAAGTGTGAAAATCTTTTACATTCTAATCTCTGTTGACATTTTACATTTGTATATCATAAATCATAGCTCCACTGGAGAATTGTTGGGCATAATTGTGTGTATAGACAGCATTTGCCTGTTAGTTTGTGTAATTACTCAGAAAATACTACTTAAAAGTTCAATCATAAATATTCCCAATCAGATAACAAAAATATGAAGACACAGAAAATAATAAGGTGCTTTTTGAAATGAGGCTCTCTAATACTGATTTACTAGATGGACTTACAAAAATGGAATCTTCTACATGCCTCCATTGCAAACTATTCAAGAAACTACATGGAAATAGGGTAATATAAAACCTTCCACTTTCTTCTCTGTCATAATTTAATTTTAAAATAGTTTGCTTCACTTACTCTAGGCCTTTTTTAAAGTACTCTGTTTCAATTTTATTTACTTAGACAGAAGAGCATTATCAGAGTGCCACATGAGCCCCAGAAATGTATTTGCATCTTATTCTGTTTCAGGGATGAATTACATACTACATAACTGAGTGTTTTCATATGGAAATTACAGTTTTGCATTTGCTGGTTCTCCCTCAGTACATCTCACATAACAGTTTTGTTGTTTTTTTTTTTTTTTTTCTTTAATGCAGAAAAAAAAAAGTTTGATTGATTTGCAAAACTTTGAAGGGGGACCGAATATCGTCTTGACTTGTGTTGCTTCCAGAGCAATATTTTATCCAACAGTGAACAACAAGTTACTCCAACACTTTGAAACACTCAACCATTTATGTGAAAAGAGTTTACTTAGCCCTTGTGAACTATTCAAATATGTCAAAGTATATATTTCTAGTTTCAGGGGAAAAAAAAGAAACCCCCTCCACAAAAAAAAAAAAAAAAAGAAAAAAAAAAGACACAACTACAAAGAAGTACAGAGTCAGTAGCACTTGTATTATGAACCAGTTAAAGAACAATCAAAGTCATACACCTGATATGAAAATAAGATAAAACAGATTGATCACTACAGTCAAATGGATGTAGTCATGATTATCACTTGATGTAAGTCCTATGGGAGAAACAAATAGTATACTCTTGCTATGGTAAACAACAGGGCGGGTGAATTCCCTTAATTTCTTGGGTCAGTTGCTGTATACTTTTGTTACAGGATAGAATTCTCTGTTTATAGTGCTCAAAAATTCAGATCACCTAATGAAATAAAAATTCTTACAATGAAACAGCTCATACGTTACTTTATTGCTTCTGATCTGAGAAAACATCACTCCTGTTGAAGAACACTTTTCTCCTGCATTCCTTTTCTAGTGCTGTCACGGCTGATCAGAGATAATAAAAAACGTATTTACTGTATTATATGCCCTCCATTAAGATAGGACTTTCCTATTTGGAAAGTATTGAGTATCACTGAGATCAACTGCAATTGAGGACTTTGCTTTATAAAACCATCTTTGTTACCTACTTGGGAAAGTGCATTCCTTGTTGTCTGCTTTTTATGTAACACTTGCACATGAGCTTTT
>NW_008588575.1:0-2794 GCF_000691845.1 Merops nubicus
CACGCACACACGTGTGCACACACACACGCACACACATGTGCCCACACACGCATCCAGCCGGGGGAATGATTCATCCCCATCTGAGGCTGCTCGCCCAGCAGCCCCTCGCTCAGCCCCTCCCCAGCACCCAGCCCCTCTGCCCCATCCATCCCGCCGGGGCTGGGCATGGGGGTCACCCCCAAGCACCCCGACCCCTCTGCTGCTCCCCAGCCCTCGCCAGCGGGCAGGATCCGCACTGCAGGGACGTGGTGCCTCTTCCTCCTCTTCCTCCTCCTCCCAGCCCTGTGTGAGGTGGGGGAGCCTCTCACCCCTCTCTCCAACACCCTACAAGTGCCAGCAGTGGGGGGGTCCCGGGCCCAGGACCCGTGAAGGTCATGAGCAGCACAGGGGGGGATGCTCCACTTGGTTCATCTCCTTGGGACAAAGGGCCCCGGGAGCAGGGGGGGGCCAGGGGAGAATCCAGCTGGCACGTTGCCCTGGCACACAGCACGCAGGGTCACGCTGCTTTTTGGGTACAGATTCAGGCAGAGAGAAAGGGGGGACACGACAAACAACGGATCAGAGCGAGGGGCATTAGAGAGCTCCCCATTTAACACACACCCCCCCTCCCCGTCCTGCTCTGGTCCTGCTCTTTGCTCTGCCTGCCTTGGTTTCTCTCCTAAAGAAACTCTGACTTAGCAGGGTGCTCCTGAGCTCACAGAGCCTAAATGCAGACAGCAGGGACAATCCCTGGCCTAGGCTGCCCAGCACTGCTTTAATTCCTCCAGGTCTCGGGGTGATTCGTTGTCCTGGGTGTTACACCCGTCTCCCTGCAGCAAGATTAGCCAAAAAAATGCCAATCCTGGCACAGACACTGCCCTTCCTCTGTCCCCTTCGTGCCTGTGCTCACCCCTCTCCTGCGCTGCAGGGGGGATCCCAGCAGCAGGAAGAACAGCAGCGGCTCCAGCCCATCCCCAGGCACCTCCTCCTGCTCCTCAGGAAGGCAAATACCTGCCTGGAGACCTGCTTTGATACCTGCTTTGATACCTGCTTTGATACCTGCTTTGATACCTGCTTCAATGCCACCCCGGAGCCGAGCAGAGGGAGAGGATTTCCTCGGCCAGAAGAGGGAACTGCTCTCCTCTCTTCTCTCCACTCTTCAGCCTCACCACCCTCTCCCTCCCCTGCCTTCCCAGGCTCAGGGCTGGGCTGTGTCAGAGGGGAAGGATTCCTCGGAGGACCCTTGTCCCCTCAGCTGCCTCCAGGAGGGAGAGGCACAGTTTCAAACCTCGATTTTCCCCACATTTTGTTTCCTTCATGTGCACAGAGACCCTCAACCCCCCACCCCAGAGGCTGCTGCTGCTTTTAGCAGAGGCATCTTTGGGTTTCCCACGCCCACTTTGCCCCCGGGTGGTGCAGGAGCCCTTTGGGCTGGGTGTCTTCACCTGCTCCCATGGGTGACGACCATCCAGCTCCATCCCAAACCTTCCAGGACTCTGTACATCCCTGTTGCTGTTCCCCAGGTAGGGTGGAGGGGTTCTGGGGTCACCTTAACACCCTCAACCATGGCTCATCCTCTGGGCCAGCAGCCAACTGGTGCCAGGGACCCCTGGATCTAAGAGAAAGGCACCAGACTCTGATCCCCTGAGCTAAAGCAGCACATTTCTTAGCTCAGGCACAGCAGCTGGGGGTGGAGGGACCAGGTAAGGGCCACGAGCATCACATCCCACCAGGTTAATCCCAGCAGTGCTCCCACTGCAGGCTTTGACCCTGGCACATCCCTGCTCCAGCGTTATCAGGAGCCACCAGCTACCTGGCCTCTCATTTAGCATTTATTCCAGGGGAATTTATAGCCCGTGTCACAGGGACCTCCTTAAATCAGGGGCTTGGCACGGGAAGCATCACACCTCCCCCCCCTCAGCCCGTGTTTTGGGGGCAGGGGAGGTTGCACTCGATTTTAGGAGAGGGGAGATGGGTGGGGTGGTGGAGGCAGCTCATCCACCAGCAGCTTTGTGGGGGCACGCACGGGGCTGCCCCTTCCACAGCCCCAGCAGCACAAAGAGGGCTCTGTCTGGAGCAGGGCTCTGTCTGGAGCAGGGCTCTGTCTGAAGAGAGGCTCTGGAGCAAAGCTCTGTGGCCATTGATGAGCTGCTGGTCTCGGTTGGAGGGAGAAGGGAGGTGAGAGAGAGGAGGATGGGAGGCAGAAACCTTTGGGACCGAGGGAGAGCCACAAGGGACCATTGTGCAGCAACAAAACCCTGCAAATATTGGGGAGGAAAAACCCCCAAACCACAACACAACGAGCCCAGCAGCTTTACTATGCCCCAGCACTGGGACAATTCTCCTCCAGCTCAGCTTTACTATGCCCCAGCACTGGGACAATTCTCCTCCAGCTCAGCTTTGTTCCTGCAGAGAAATTGATAAATGGGACTGGTGGATTTCTCCCCTCCTCCCGTTTAAGTCCCATTAATATGAGTTGGATTTGCTTACCCTCCTGACTTCAGACTTTAATTCTGCAAAGCGTTATCACATTAATGGGAGTCAAGGTTGTTAAAGTGATGGATTATGCATTAACTGGGTAATCCATGGGGGACAGGACCAGCCTCAGAACTCCCCCAACCTCTCGATGTCTTCTCCTAGGTCTGACAGCCAGGAGGAGAGCGTGAGGAGCTCCCTGGGCAGGGTGAGGGTGAGCCAGGGTGCAGAGCTTTGGGCTGGGTTCCTGTGTAGCCAAAGGGGAGAGGACATCCCCTGAGGGATGAGGGTGGCTGAGCCTGGAGCAGCTGCCCAGCGAGGTTGTGGCGGCTCCTCTGGA
>NW_008588575.1:2825-6860 GCF_000691845.1 Merops nubicus
GAGAGATCCCAAACCCTCCTGGATGTGATCCTGGGCAGCCTGCTGTGGGTGAGCTGCTGGAGCAGGGAGGTTGGACAAGAAGATCTCCAGAGGTCCCCTCCAACCCCACCCTGCTGGGATTTTGGGGTGCTGTAAAACCCACACGAGGGGCTGCCCAAGCCCTGCCTGGTTCACCGAGGGCTCATTTGCTGCTTGCAGGGATAATTTGCTTGTGCAAACCCACTCGTGCAGCACAGGGCACCCCTGGGGAAGGGCTGCATGGCTCCTTGCCGTGCAAAGTCCCCCTGCCCGGGGGGCTGCAGGCGTGCTGCTGCTGGGGAAGCCCTGTGTCTCCACCCTCCTCCAAACCCTGAGCTGGGTTTTCCCCTTCAGGCTGCCCTCCAAAAGCTGATCCCCAGGGGCTGAATCCACATGGGGGCCCACCCTGGCACAGACATCCCCCTCTGGCTCCCTCAGGGTACCTCCTGGGGGGTCACGTTTGCAGGGGGGCTGACAGCAGCCAGCTCGTAGCCACTGGCTCTGGGAGTCCTCCCAACACCCCGACACTGATGGGCCCCGACAGCTACATGAACAGCAGAGGCTATTTTTTCCCTCGTTGCTGTTTTCCCAGCTCATTCTCCATCTTTAACCTCTGCTGGAGACACCCACCCCTTCCTCTGCCTGCGTCTGAGTGGGCTGATGCCCTGGGGAGCCCAGGGGGAGGAAGGGGGGACCTGCAGGGGCACTGAACAAGGAGAGCAGCTAGTAAAGAATCACACTCTGAATAAACTGATTGCCAGGTCTTGAACCTGCCAGGCTGGAGAGCATCAGCCAGCAGCTCCTTCTCTACCTCGTCCTCGACTCGGTCCCCAGCTCCATCCTGCTGGGGAGAAGGTGACAGTTCAGGCAGGACACGATTCCCCCTGCCCTGGTGAAGGGCATCATCTGGCACACCCATGCCAGGAGCTGCACACGGGCAGTGGGGAGGAGAAGGTCCCACTCTGCCAAGGATTTCCAAGCTGGAGTTATCCCTAAAACAAAACCTCTGCATGGAAGGGGTTGGGGTGGCAGCGTGGCTGGGACAGACAAGTCCCACGGGTCCTGGGGTACCTCAGAGAGCCTGGGGTACCTCAGAGAGCCTGGGGTAGGTGCCATCAGGGAGGCTGGGTTGTCCCCCACCCCTCCACGATCTGCTCAGGGTGCTGCAGACGTTCCTCTTCTCTCCACAAGTTGCTCAGAGTTCGCAGTGACCCGCTCAGGGCAGAGCCATTCAGCTGGTGGCACTGGAAGGGGACAATGAGCCCAGTTCAGCTCTGGAGGTTCAGGACACACGGAGCAGAGCTGTCAGGTCTCATGCTCACACACTCGTCAGCCTCAGCAGCCCCAAATTGCAGCTGACATTTCAAGAACCCCCCCGGCAGGCGGGCGAGACGCCGAGCTGCCAGCGAAGCCACCGGGGAGGGTCTTGGGGAGGAGCCTGTTTGTTTTACTCCACTCTCTCCTTGGTGTCCTAGCCCCAGAGCCTCACAGGGTGGATTTGTTGGGCACATCAGCCCCCGGGGACACCCTGGGTTGGAGCTCAGGACCCTCCTGGGATGGAGTGAGAGCCCTTTCCACGTGCAAGCAGCTCCTGGTTGGTGAAGGGCACAGGATGGAGCGAAGGCAGAGAGGAGAAAAGGGGCTTTTCAGCTGCTCTGGGAATGACGTGGGGAAAACAGGGTAATGAGGGCTGGTTCCAGTGTCACACACTCAGCCCTCATCAGGCAATGAAGCAAATTGAGTTTCACTAAAAGCTCAGGAGCCTGGGCTGGGTGGCCCCCTCCCAGCCCTGCGTTCCTCAGGCCCAGGGAATGAGGTTTCCATCCCCTCCCTGGATGTTAAATGAATAATTGTCGTGGTCTGCACTGGGGCAGGAGTTCTGGCCTGGCCCCAGCATCTCTGGCTGATGCCTCTCGTGCCTTCAGTGTCCAAGTGGATTAGCAGGACTGGGGCTGGTGTCAGGAAACAGCATTAAATTCCCATCCATCAGTGTGCTCACAGCGCAGGCAGCAGGCAGGGGAGGGGTCCCTGCACCCCCAAGGGGGGTGAGGAGCTGCTGCCAGGCTGAGCTCAGCCTCAGGGCATGGCACAGGTCTCACAGAGGCACCCCCAAAATGTGTACCCACAGGGAGAAATTATTCCAAGCAAGAATCACCCAGCATCCCAACAGAGCAAAACAAAACCCACGTCCCTCACCCCACATCTCCACGGCTTGGGAACCCCTCCAGGGGTGGGGACTCCACCACTGCCCTGGGCAGCCTGGCACAGCCCTGGGCAACCCTCCAGGGCAAGAAATTGTTCCTCAGCTCCACCCTCAACCTCCCCTGGGGCAACTGGAGGCTGTTTCTTCTCTTGTCCTGTTATTCCTTGGGAGAACCTGCCTCTGCTGCCAGGCTGGGAAGAGAGGGAAGGAACCTCCCGGGAGCTGGGGTGGGGAAGGGCTGGGGCAGAAGGTGCAGCCCTGGTGCCAGCCCTCAGAGCATGCCCAGGGGGCAGGAGATGCCCAAAGCCAGTCCCTGCTCCCTGCCACAGCTTCCCCCACGGGCCCCTGCCAGCATCCCCACGTCCCTGGATGAGTTTTGTTGTCTCTCTTGCCCTCAGATCCCTCCCTGCTGTGTCAGCAGGAGTATTTATAGCATCCAGACTGATGTCAGGAGCATCCTTTCCCCAGCTGATCTACCTGTCACTCCAGGCTTGTTCACACGCTGGCCGAGGCACTTGCAGCCACTTCTGCTCTGCAGCTGGCTCTGGCTCCTCCTCAGCACCGAGTTCCACGGGCAGGCACCTTCCAGATGTCTGCAGGCAGCTCTCAGGTGCTGGGGAGCACCAAGGGGACGTTGCCAGGGGGATATCCATGCCCTGGGGGGCTCCTGAGCATTGCTGCCTTTCCTCATGCCTGGGATTTAGTGCTTTGGCATTGGAAGCTGAGCTTAATTACAGATATTTTTATGTGCATTAAGAGCTTTTGGAGTGCTACAAGCCAGGACAGTGGTGGAGGGATGTGAGGACCTCTGCTCCAGGCAGCTCTTCCAGCCCCACCAGCACTCTCTTTCCTAGAATCCCAGACTGGTTTGGGTGGGGAGGGAACTTTCAAGGTCCATCTCATCACCCCCCTGCAGGGAGCAGGGACAGCCCCAGCTAGAGCAGGGTGCTCAGAGCTTGGTCCAACCTCCCCTGGGATGGTTCCAGGGATGGGGCAGTGACCACCTCTCTGGGCAACCTTATTTATAACCAAGGAGACCCAGCACAGCAAGGGAGAGCTCTGCCAAGCACAGAGGAGCTCCAGCTGCAGGCTGCCAGCCTGGGGAAGAGCCTGAGGTGCCCATTCCCATCTCTATCCGAGCACTGAATCTTGCCCCAGCACCACCAGAGATCCTGAGCAGGGGATTCCCTTTGGAGAAAGCCCTGGAGAAACGTTTCCCTGTCAGTGGGGCAATGCCTCTGCACCCCCAGCTCTTTGCAGTCCAGGCTGAACACACGTTTCCCTGTCTTTTTACTCCTGCTCAGTTCCTCTGAGGAACATCAAGGGGGATAAAAGGGTGCAAAGAACAAGGATAGTACTGCAAATAATCCAAACCCTCTCTGAGAAGTAGGTCCTGCTGGCTCAAAGCAAACCTCCCTTGGGAAAGTCGTTTCAAGCACCATCAGAAAACACCAAATCTCTCTCTTCCAGGAAGCCCTTACCTCTCTGCAAAGGAAGAGCATCTTATTTATAACCAAAAAATAGTGACTAAACACCACTAAGCTCTGAAGGCAGGGGAACCACAGCTGCCTCCAGCAGAATGTCACTGCCCAAAAGGAGCCAAGAGTCCTGCTGGGCAAGTTGCCCATGAACCAGCAACGGACCCTCGTGGCAAATGGTCTCCTGGGGTGCATGAAGGAGGCCAGCAGGTCCAGGGAAGTTCTCCTCCTCTACTCTGCCCCAGTGAGGCCTCCTCTGGAGTATTTGGTCCAGCTCTGGGCTCCCCAGTTGAAGAGAGACCAGGAAGATGCCACACCAGGAGGATGCAGGGACAG
>NW_008588575.1:6980-9782 GCF_000691845.1 Merops nubicus
AAGGAGGCGGGGCGAGGCAACTCGCCCAGCCACACCCAGCAGCAGCAAACCACCCTGGCCCCGAGGAGCTGGTGGAAAGGGCTGGCATCCCACGAGAGTGCAGGGACCAGCAAGCCCACCCTGGGAGGTTTCTAAGGCTTTGGTGGGGCAGATCAGCTCAGCAAAGCTCAGCACCTTGTTGGGCTGGTCCCCAGGCACCAACCAGCAGTTCCAAGAGGAGAAAATCCCCCTGCTTGGTGCCTGAACCTGGCAGTGAGCAGCAAAACCTCCTCCAGCACCCTGTGGCAGGTCGAGGTGGCACCTCCCTGCTGAGGCAGGAGGGATGGAGACACTCGAGCACCCATGGCCCTGGCAGTGCTGCCCTGCAGATGTCTGATGTGCCACTGCTGGCTGCCAGACCCCGTGGCGTGGGCACAGGAGCTGGCTGAGCACCCCCAGGCTTGGCTCCACACCCCAACCTCCCCGTGGAACCCTCTCCGTGGAAGGCTGCAGAAGTGTGTCCAGCCTGTCCCTGTGCAACAGCTTTGGGCTCAGGCAACTCAGAGGGGCTCCTGCCTCCTTTTCTGCCCTGGGAAGGGGCAGGGTGGGCATGCAGGGGGAGCTGAAAGCAGGGAGAGAGGCTGAGCACCTCCAGAGCCACGGGGCTGAGTGTTTCAGGAGCCAGGCAAGATCTTACCTGGAATTTTCTGGGGTCAAACCAGCTCAGCAAAGAGCTGATCTGCCCTTGCTCCCCAGGGAGGTCCCTCGATGGCATCTCCAGCACCCAGGCACGGCCCCACTGCCCGTGCTGCCAGCACCCCCCTCCCAGCCCCATGGGGAGACTGGCGTGGGTTTAATTAGACAAGCCAGAGACGCTTTAATTGAGCTTCCCAAGGCTGCTGCAGGCACAAATTGGTGGTGCCCAGCTCTGGATCCAGGCTGCTCCCCAGCTCCCCCCGTGCCTACTGAGCCTGCATTTAGGCAGTGGCTCCTGCCAATTAACTCAGGGCCCCTCGTTAGCAGCCTGGCATTGATTGGGTGCCAGGGCTCCCTCCAGAGCTGCCGTGGTGGCTGAAACCAGCCTGGAAGCTGACTGGGATCCTCCAGCTCCAAGCTGTGTCAAGGGGCTTTGGCTGGGGAGGGCCAGCAGCTCCCCTCTCCCATCCTCTCTGTGCTTCAGCCTCTTCTCCTCTTCCCTTGCCTTGCCCTTGCTCCTCCTCCCAGGGGCATCTGGCCCTCCTGCCTGCCCCAAAAACCACTGCAAGAGGCCACTGGGGAGCAGCTCTCTGCAGCAGCATCCCCTCCCCTCCCTGCAGCCCAGCTCCAGGACTTTGGTGCCCAAATCCTCCTCTTTGCCCTGAAATTGAAGCATCAGCATCCTCAAACCAGCACAGGCTGCTGGTGACCCAATGCCAGTGACTGAGTGGCAACCCAGCCCCAAATCCCAGGCACCAGGAGGGGACAGTTCCTGGGCCAGACGTTGCTGAGCCAGGCTTGGTTTGGAGAGAGGTGGCTGAAGGACAGAAAGCTGAGACAGACAGAGCAGGGACGGGCAGCTCTCTTTGGCCACAGAGTCCTTTGCAGCAGGCACAGCAGGGATGGGGACAGGTCCTGGGGGGGTCCCTGGTGTCCCCAAGCAAGGGCAGGCACAGAGTCCCCCCGGGCAAGCTGGCTGGGGGGGAGAAGGAGCTGGAAACATGGATCCAGTTGACTTGCTCTGGGTAATATCTCCTGATTATTTCACTGCAGCATGCTGAGGCTGCAGAGTAATCGAATTAGGCAAATATTATGGGGAAGAAAATGGGCAGATAAGTAGCTTAAAGTGATCGAAATGACCTGAAGGTGCCCATGCAAATGGTCTGTATAATATCCTGTAATAAGCCAGTCCAGGCAGCTCTGGGGAGCCTGAATTCCAGGAACAGGGAGTCTGGGCAGGCTCGGGTGAGGATTAGGTCCTGTGGAGGCACAAGCTAACGAGTCCTGATCCCCTGGAGGGGGTTCAGCCCTGGACCCCCCTCCTCTCTAACACCCAAGCAAGGGGGAACCCCCACCCAGCTCTGGCAGATGCTTTGGGGGCATTTTTGCTGCTGGGGGAGGATCCACCCCCCTGGGCATGCAGCCTCCACAGACCCACACACAGCTCTGACTCTACAGAGCCTCCCCAGGGGTGCTAAAGAGGGTCAGGCTCAGCTCGAGCCACCACATCCCCATCTCCAAACGAGCCTGATGAATCCCAGGGGCAGGAGGGATCGATATGGGATGGGACATGCTGAAAGCTCCAGAGCCCTGAGACATCCCCGGGGCGGCACAGCCTCTGGGGCACAATTCCCTTGGGACAGTGAAAAATGGGGTGAAAAGGATTCAAAACAAAGGCTAAAAGCTCTGTCTAAAACCCATCCCATCCCTTTGTGCAGGTAGGGCAGCGGGGAGCTGGGAAAGAGGATAAAAATAGTTCTTTGAGCAATAAAAGAAGACGGAGCCATCAATCCGATGGGTTCTCCCCAGGGAGGCTGCCACTGCCAGAGCAAACCCCCCCCTGGGGCACAAGGCTGGCAGGCAGGCACAGAGGAGGATTTTTCACCCCTCTTTTGCTGGCTGCCTTGAAGGAGATCAAGAAAAAAACCACCCTTCCATCGCTGGGATGGAGAGAGGAGCAAAAATGATCCTGGCTGGAGATGTGCACCACGAAGTCTCCTGTCAGCTGGGAGCTGCACACGGCGGTGCCACCAGTGCCAGCCCTTGCCAGGGGCACTTGAACTGGCAGCATCCACCAGTCCAAGCTCCTGTGTACCTCTGGAGGGCAGCGAGAGGCTGGCAGGTCTC
>NW_008588576.1:0-8669 GCF_000691845.1 Merops nubicus
CATGGTGAGAGAAGCAGCCTCCTTGGAGGAGAGATGCTGCCCCACCCTTCGGGTCCACCTCTTGCTCCCAGCTGTGTTCTCAGCTGTGCCTTGCTCTGTGCCTTCTGCAGCCCACAGCGTGAGCCTTCAGCCACGGTCTGCAACAGGCTGCAGGACTGCTCCTGCCACGGGATGGGTCCTGAGGGCAGCACCAGAGGTGCAGGTGTTGAGAGTTTGGATGCTGGCTCATACATGACATGGGCAGAGTGGCAGCGAGTCCACAGCAGGCTCGGCCTGCCCAATTTATGGCCATTTACATGTGAAATCGCTCTGATCTAATTTGCATATGCAGCCACAGTAATCGTGGGCCAATTAAACTTGTAGTTCACAAGATCTGTGTCTGAAACCTTTACAATCCTTACAAACATACTAATCTGAGTGTATCTGTCACTTCATCAAATTCATGAAACCATAAATTGTTCCTGTCTGGCATCCCCAGCTGCATGGGGGAGTCGCTGGGGCTGGGCTGGAGGAGCCATCGGCCCCATGCAGTGACTGGGGAAGATATTTTTAATGAGCTCTTCCCTATTCAAGGATTGAATCAGAGCTGTTAGGATGTCAGTGTAAGATTCATTGCAATATCTACGGGAGATTTATCTTTACTCTTCCATTTTTTTTTAAATGTTGTTGTCCTAGAGGAGTTGTTACAATGTCAATAAATGTGTCATCCACATTTGTTAGTGCAAATGCAGTTATAAAATGTCAGATTTGTCTCAAGACTTTTATTTCTACCTTACTATTGAAGAATAGAAGTGGCTTCAAAATGGGCTTGTGGCCAGGTGGGGAGTGAGCCTCTGGAGACCCTGCTTCTCTGATGAGGCTTGGGCAACAGGGCATTTTGGGTTTCCAGCCTCAGGATGGGGATGACAGGGGATTGTGGAGGTGGCTTCCCTGGACAAGTGAGCCAGGTGCTGCATTGGTACCATCCCTGGCTTGGCACCATCCTGCTATCTGCTCCCAGGAGCTGCCTCCTTCATAGCTGGAATAATCTGTAAGCACCCAGAGAGTGTTTGACCCCTGTGAGAGCAGTTTTAAAAAAAAAAAAAATGTAGTGTGTCTACTCAGTCTTGATCGTCCTCTTCCTGACCCAGCAAGGCACATGCTCAGTACCTTATCCAGCCTTCCCAGAGGACAACCACCACATCTACACATACCCATTCATACAGTTCAGTTCTCAAGCACATCCTGCTAATTTAGCAGTGCATCTCTGAAGAATTGGTGTTGGAGCAAGGCTTTATCATAGCCAGATGCTGTTGATGACTTGAGGTTTGGCTTTTGTTCAGAAAGAAGAACTCTAGCTATTGAAGCCCTGAGTCTGGGGCTGGCTATCACAGAGCCAGATGGTTTTGTTCCAAATGTTTAAAATCTATAAATCTTTAATCTATAAATTCTGTTGTCACTATGAAAATGATAGGTTAAATTTTGCAATCCTCACAGATAGTTACCCTCTGAGCAGATATCATCAAAGATTAAAAAGTCATTATTTTTTGGCTTTTTATATATTTTTCCTTTGTCATTTCTGCATAGTTCCTGTGGGGGTGAGGGGGAGGAGTATTCTAAGCTCTGAGCTGAAGAACATCAGAAATCAGCTTCCCTGAGCTGGATTTGTAAGAATTTTTTTCCAATGCATTTCTCCTCCTTGGTTTAGCTGCAATGTTGAAGGCTTTGATGTATTTGTAAGATTTTTATTTATATTCCAGCCAACTGCAGATTTTATTCTCTTAATATTCCACACGTTTTTCAGAAAAGTGGTTACTCACTCAATTTTCACCCTTGTTGCTTACAGGCCTAAAACAGAAATACAAGATTGTTCCTTCCCCCTTAAGTCTTGGTAGGGACTCTGGTGTGGTAGCTCCTCTGTGGCTGGCTGCTGAAGTTTAAGGGCACCCTGCTGCTCCTGTCACCTACATCAGTTCTGCAGAACGACATGGCTTAAAGACCTTGGAGGAGTCACGTTTGTGCTCAGACTCACCATGCCAAGATGTGTGGCTGCTCGTGGAGGATGGCTCAATGGTCTGCCTGCCCTGCTGAAGGACTGAACTGCCAAGTGTTGACGTTGGAATGTGGAGAGGGGGGTTTGTATTTTTCCTGCTGTCATCGTGCTAGCCTGTCTGTTTTTACCTGGTGCCTTCTGCCAGTGGGACAGTCCCTTCTGCAGGGGGTGGTCCTGCTGTGTAGCAGGTTATACCCCAGGCTGAGGGTACGTATCTGTGGCTGAAGAACATAACTGAGCCAGGACACCTGATGCTTTTTAAAGCAATCCCATTGTCTTGCAAAAATTTTATACCTGATCAGTTACAATCTGGGAGATGAGAAACATCTCATATTAAAAAGAGAAATATTTGCTTGGAGGTTGCTCGAGGAGCCTGGAGTAGATGGACTTGCAGATCTGATCTAGCAGCTTAGTCATGGGGAGTAAAATTTGTTAGTCTGCACAAGTCCAAAACTCCCAATGTCAAACAGCATTTCTGTGTACCTGAGCTGAGTGCTGCAGGTAGCTTGGGGCTGACTGGCACCTCAGGGATCTAATGCTGGGCTCCAAAACATGAGAGTGAGACAATACAGGCTACTTGGTCTGAGCCTGAGAATGTAGCTGCAGTCACAAAACCAGTCTGGGTTCTCTTATTTGACCACCAAATGGTTGCTTTACTTCTAATTGTATTAAGTCACACTTTTGGCTGCTGAGATGTGTAGCATTTTGAGTGCATGCATACACATGTGCTGTACTCTACGACAGGCCTGACCCACTTCTGACATGAAGCTATGTGCCCAAACTGTGGTGTGGCCAAGGGCTGGGCGAGCAGCACCTCCAGCTGCAGCAGCCAGCAGTGAGAGCAGCTCCTGGGGCCCTTCATGGCATCCTTCCAAGAACAGAAGCAAGCCAGTCCTGCAGCTGAGTGCCCAGCAGCCTGGCAGAACCCACCCCCAAAGCAGAGGCTGCCTTGCAGCAGCCAGGGATGTGCCCCTGGGCAGGGTGTGCCCGTGCTGCTTGCCCAGCTGGTGCCATGGGGGGAGAGGATCCCTGCCTGCTTTAACAGACCTCTCAAGGCAACTGCTTGCAATGAGCTCTCGATGCTCCAGCATAACTTTAAAATTGTTAGGGACAAAGCTTTCAATGTATTTGTCTGTGTTTATGCAAATTTATTAAAATCAATGCAAATTGCAATCTATTGATTTTATTTTTTTTTTTAAATGCTAGTGGCAGGCATGAGTGAGGCAGGAAGACACTGTACTGATTTTTCACTAGCTTGCATCTTTTCAAGCACTTCAGTCTTGTGCACACTGAATAGGAGTGTCTAAAACTGTTTTACACGTACTCTGTGGAGGCCAGAAAGCTGAACACACAGTGGAGATGAACTGAGCCTGAATCCATGAACCATTTTGAAAATGAAGAGAATTACTGTCACCAGATCTGTGTATCGGTGAACAGAAAACACATGTGGAGGGGAGCAATTTGTGCTCAACGTGTGAGAACCAGAGCAGCAGCAACTTGTGTATGCTGGCAGGAATGAGCTTGGGAAAAATCTTGTGGCGGGAGGGAGCAGGCAGGGGGGAGGCTTCAGCAGAGGTGCACAGGAGGCCAATTGCTAAGGCAGCAGTCATGGTGGGTGGATGTAAGGATGTCTGTGTGCTGGGAACATCAGCAGCCTGTTGTAAGGCTGGGAGTGGTGGTGAGGCATCCTGCTGTAGAGGAGGCGATAGCAGGGCAGCCTGCCTGCCTCCTGGACGGGGCATGAACCTGCAGCTGAGTTGACCCAAATCAGGGCTGGGCATCTGAACCAGACCAGAAGCAGCGGGCAAACCCTGGGACACAGGGGCTGTGCACCCCAGAGCTCTGCTCCTCCTTGACCTGTGTGAGGGGAGGAGATGTGGCCCTGGCCCCCAGCTGCAGCTTGTGCCGAATGACTGAGGAGTTTATTTTTAATTCCTTTTTAGTTTATAATAAGTGGATTGAGCCTTGGATTCTGCCTCTCCTCTCCATGTTGTTTTTTGAAGTCTTTGTTATAGAGTAGTGGTGTCTATCAATACCACATGGTTTTTATTTACATGGGTTTGTTAAAGGATACACAAAAAAGGTGACTCTTGATACGGGATCGGCAGGTTGGGAGGGTGCTGGTGGGGCAGCAATTGCTGCCAGGACTGAGCTGCACTCTGAAGGGCATCGGCCGTGCCCTTTGGTGGGTCAGTACAGAGGGACAGACTTAAAGCTTTTTATAATTTAAATGTAGTTTCTTTTTCTTTGTTTGAAAAAATGGTCCTGTATTTTCTTTACAAGGTAGAATGAGTTTCTTTTGTAGCTGGTTTGAAGCTGAAGGCTGGAAAACTTGGGGAGGCACAGAACAACCCAGCTTCTTGTGAGAATCCTCTTGAAAACTGCAGGGAGAAGCCAGGCAAGTCTGGGAGGCCACCAGCAGAGACCATGCAGCAAAACTGACACAGAGGCTTTGAGGTTAATGCTGTGCCCAGAGGCTGAGCTTTGGTGACCTGCCTGTTGTTACATGTTCCTCTCACCTTGACATCCCTTCCAGTCCAGCTCCTGCCAGTGTGGCTGGGGGCTGGTACCAGATGATAGGTGCTTGGTGACCCACATAAGTGTTGCAATTTTAATACATTCCTCAATCAATAAATGTCCATGTTATGACTTGAATTTGTGGGTGGTTTTTTTTTTTTGCTGTTTCTTTGTTTTTCCTTTTTGGAAGTCCTCATAGCAAGACTCCAGGAGGAATGGGCATGGAAGTCAAACTTCTTTCATCAGGGCAATTGCTTTTCAACACCAGGGCTGTTACAGGAAAGGGAGGCTTGCCCCGTTTCCAGGCTGCACAGGCTCCTGTCCAGGGGTTTTCATCATCCCTGAGCTCCTGTGGCAAGCTGAACTCAAACACTGGAAGGAGGAAAAAGCATGGGAGGCATGTTTGGTGTCCTCAGTGTTACAGATAACTTCTGGACATGGTGAAAATAACATGATGAAGAAGAATTGATGACCTCTATCAGAAATGTTAATGGAACATTTCTGTTAGAAGGGAATTACACAGTCATGTTTGTATGGCTTTTCATAGGAAAATATTTCATATTAATTGGCTGCAGTGCAAATCTTAGGCTAGACAATGCCTCCTCTTGTCTGGTTCTATACAGAAACCAACGAGGTAGAGCAAATTTGTTGCTAACCTGCAGCTTGTATAGTATTGCATTTATTGGAGAGTCTAGTTAAATCCTAAACCTGCTGTTACATACCCATTTACGGAGCAAACACTCGATGCCTTTTAACTGGTTTAATACACTATTTGCTTAATGGTCCATTGATATCATCATTGGATATAGATCCCAGTCATACCATGTTACCAAGCCATGATATATTAATAGAGCTACATATTTATGGTGGAAGGCAAGCATGTTCTATTATTCTCCATGACCAATTAGTTTCTATCTGTCTTAGGGACACAGTTATCCAGGTGTTAGTCTTTACAGGCCTGATTTTTAGAAGTCTGAGTACTGCTAGTTTCTCTTGAACTGAATTGTGTTTCTTGATGGATCCACTGTGAGAGGTACTTCTAGCCCTCTGTCCAATAGGATCTGTGAGCACGTTACTGGAATTGCATATTTCCACTTGCAGTTGGGGATTTTTTAATTAATGTTAACTGTTTGCTTCCATTTTTATCCAATGGATAATAAAATAAGTCTTTTCCTTTTTAGCTTGCTACTTGATCAGTCAGAAGATGGCCCATGAAGTCAGAATGGGCTGCCTGTGTCAGGGAAATCTGACGCTTTGTGGAGTTTCAATAATATAGATACATTCAGTTGCTCCCAAACAGGGTTATTGTGCTACAGTTATGGTGTCTTGTGTAGAACTGTACAGCAGTAAAAATTATCTCCTCTGTCCTTCACCCCCCTCATGCTCAGATTATTAATAACAATATGAAAATATGAGGGGCCAGCATGCAGATTCTGCTCTTTGTGGGATGCCTGCAGAATTAAGTGATCATTATAAATAGGAGGCGAAATTGGCATTTTATCTGTCTCATATGCTGTAATTAAGTAGCTGATTTCTTCCTGATGTGGCTGCAATAGTGGCTATAGAGAGAAGGAGAAAGGGTAATAGTCTTCTGGATCAGTTCTGGGAGGCTGCCTTATGCAGAAAAATAAAGATATAATGTATGGAACATATAGGTATTGAGGGAATAGAAGAGTCAGTTAGGACTAAAATAAGAGGTTTGATTTGTGGATGGACAGGAAAGGATGGGATGTTGAAATGGCTGAGGGAAAGGAAAAGGGTTGGGACAGTCTGGATACTTGCAGCACTGGAGGACAGTGCTCGAGGGGAGGAATAAGCAACTCAGATGCATGAGGACCTCAGCCAACTGTTCTGGAGTAGATATATTTAACATTCTGGACTGGTTTTTATGCTAAAATTCAAATGCAAACTAAAGGAACAGACTTGCTGAAGAAAAGCAGGCAAATTTTCTTGGTAGTTGCTGAACACTTAGTGGAGAAACCAGCATCCTGCCCATCCCACCTGCTCTGATGGTGGTGCTTACAGGAGGCACACAGACTGCTCTGTGTCGCAGTCTTACAGCCTGAGTGATGAGAGGCACCTCTTGTCACTGTTTGCTGTAGTGTGAACACTGTCTTGTGTTCTCTGCTAAAGTCCTGTCTGTTTTCCCTAGGGTGTAACGGGGCCTGGTAAGAGCACATTTGAAAGAGGTTCTGCTAAGCATCTTATATTGTGTAGCTGGGTAACGTCGTGTGTAGATGTACATGTCTCATGCTTGCTAATTCAGAAAGTACTACTCCTGCTGTGCACCAGATAATGAAAAATCCTGTAGAAAGTGTAATATGGGAGAGTACAATTGAAACTATATGATGTGGTTGCACCAAGTAACCAAATTGAGGTCTCAAAGGAAACCTCAGCTTTGCCAGTTTTTGACTTTCCATGCTTGATTTTTGTAGCACTACCATTTTTTTTTCAGTCTTGGCGTTTGTAAATAACTTTCTAAGCTTTTTAGATGAAGGAAATCCCCTCTCTCTTCCTTCCCAAGTTGTTCTGCATAGACAGCGTTGGAGGAAAATGTATCAAGCGGGATCTGACAGCCTGAGAGAGGCAAGGCTGCTGCAGCAGCTCTGTGCTCCCAGGTCCACCCAGCAGCGAGGCTGAAGATGTATTTCCAGTAGGCACTTGTATACACCACATTAAAAAAATGTATATAAATGTGCACGTAGCTGCAGACGTATTGTGCTCACACAAATGCAGGCACCACCAACAGCTCCACCCTGCTCCCCTCTCTAGTGAGAATGAGGGTGCGTGGTGTTTGTATCTGTAAGGGCAGCTCTGCAGCAGCTGTGCTCAGGCACCCCACCCACCCAGCACCCAGCAGCTCCCTTCTTCAGAAGCCCCTGGTTTGGGGTCCTGCCTGCCGTCCTGCTCCTGTGCTCCTCGGGACTTGCAGAGGGCTGATGGCCCCAAGGAGCTGCCCTTGTGAGGAAGGAAGCTTGGCACCCGTGCTGGCTGACAGAGGAGATGCTGAGGGCTGTCAGCTGCTGCTGTGCTGAGCTCACGGGGCTGGCCAGCACTGCCTGGGATGCCTGCCCCCCAGAGTTCTGCTTACTCCCTGGATGGCATCTCCTCTGTTCTCCCTGAACCCCTCAGCAGGTCTGACCCGGGCGCTTCACTCACACAGTTCTCCCAGACCTGCTGTGGGATGAAGATGGCATGAGGCCTTCTCCAAGAAGTCCCTGCAGAGCCTGCAGAAGGAATAAGGATGTGCATGGATTATCCTGCTAGAACTTAGACAACTGGCAGCCATATGTGTAAGCAAACAAACTTTTATTACTTCTCTTTAAAAGAGATCGTTTTGAAAGCTCTATTTTCTTGCCAGTTGGCTAAGAAGTGAGCAAGGAACAATAGATTCAAGCTGAAATAATTTGCATTTATGATGAAGACAAGGAGTATCTACCTTGCATTTTCCTAAAAAAGAAAAATTAAACCCCATTTTTAATTAACTGATAAACTATTAATCAAATTTTTGCAATGTTAGGTGACACATTATTCATTTAGATAGAATGACTGTGAACTTAAACTAATCAAATCTGATTTGCCCACATACGCTTGATTGAAATACATTTTAACTAGCATATACAAAGAGAAAAATCTTGGATTTCTTACCTAATCTTCAGAGTATACTGCTGAGTTAATAAGGGCAGTTTTTTTTTAAATGAGACCACCATTTCTTAATCTGCATATCAAAATCAAGAGCAACTTAATTGCAAAACACATATTCCTGAAATCTAATCATTATACTGCTTTAGGGTATTTTATTGAAGCATGTTAAATTATGGACAGAATATTAATGATGAAGCTAATCAAACCCAATTAGTCACTTCTAACAATAGTCACATAAATATACAAGTCAGGTACTAAAGTACTGTAGGTATGGTTTTAAGTTTTTTAATATGAAATTTATGTGGTACATACGAATTATATACTCAATCTAAAAATCTAGGACAAGTCATTTCAAAGAGCACACAATATGCCAGAAGACTTGTCCCTTAGCATTAGAACCGATGCTCCCGATTTTTGAATCCGTGAAGACCGCTCTGCTGTGAGGCTGATGGGCATGGGGTTACCAGGACAGGGC
>NW_008588577.1:0-14283 GCF_000691845.1 Merops nubicus
GGGCGGGCAGCGCCGGGGGGTCCACCCCGGCCGCCGCCGTCTCCTCCCTGTGGCCCAAAGATCAGCGGTCGTTACAAGTCGCACGAAACGCCTTTATAATAAAAATATTCCCAAATCGGTGTTGTGCTCCTCAGCCTCTATAAACAAACGCCCACGAGCGTCGGCGCTCCTCAGGCATCGTCCTCCCAAAGCGACGGCCTTGCCACCACACGGGCCTGAGGCCGCACGGGCGACGCTGGCAGCCTCGGCAGGGTCAAGGGGTTTCTCGCGGGATGAGCACTTAATGCCTTTTAAAACCAGCAAGCGGATAAGGGTTGCCTGTTTTTTGTGCTCCACCCAGGACGGCGCTTGCTTGGAGATACCTTATCATCCCTGGCGAGACTCAGATTGAGGACGAGAGAGGCCCGGCCAGTCTGCAGCCCTCAGGGATTTTTCATTGGAAAACAAACTTTGTGCTCTTCTAACAAGCCCCAAAGTTGATCTCAGTTACGGGACAAGCTAGAAAATATATTCCCTAGATGCTTTTACATGAAACTTAGTTTCATTTTACTCATAGCTTTTTGGCACACAAGTGGCGTTAGATTTAGCAGATGCAGATGTTTCCACTGTTGCATTTTAAAGAATTTCCCATCAAAACATGGTTTTCTTTCAAGGCTGACAATTACTGCCTTCATGAGCATCCTATCCTCTTCATTAGCGGTGCACAGGTCATCTTGGCCATCTCCTGCAATGTTTTGACCACGTGTGTTTGCCAGCACAAAGAGTCTGGAGGAAGGCAGGCTCCCAAAAACTGTCTGTGCTGGTCCCGGTTGTCCCGCAGTTGCACTTTTTTGGGGTATCAGAAGATGGCAAGCCCAAGTTCCGTGAAGTTTAAATTGAGTTTCGTATCTCAGGATGACAGTAGCTTTTTTCAAATATCATTGTGTATTTGGTGTTTCTCATGCCTGATTTAGTTGTGTTAACAGATTCCACTGGTATGTTGCTGAGCCATGTTGCTAATCCTCAACATACACCTGTGGGATATTCATAAAAGGTGGATATGATGTGCGTTTGGGTATCCTTGGGTAGCCCCTCCCACAGTTGACGAGGACAAGGTTCTTGAATGTCTGAGGAACCTTAACGTTCACAAGTCCGTGGGGCCCGATGAGATGCACCCCAGAGTGCTGAAGGAATTGGCTGATGCAGTTGCCAAGCCACTGTGCATAATATTTGAAAAGTCCTGGCAGTCAGGTGAAGTCCCTAGTGACTGGAAGAAAGGAAACATCACCCCTATTTTTAAAAAGGAAGACCCTGGGAACTACCACCCTGCCAGCCTCACCTCTGTGCCTGGGAAGATCATGGAGCAGATCCTCCTAGAAGAAATGCCAAGGCACATCGAGGACTGGGGGGTAATTCAGGAGAGTCAGCACAGCTTTACCAGGGGCGAGTCCTGCCTGACCAATCTGGTGGCTTTCTATAATGAAGCAACTGCACTGGTGGAGAGGGTAATTTTGGGGGTTGGACTAGATGACTTTTGGAGATCCCTTCCAGCCCAGACATTCTATGATTCTATGATCTTTCAGTTTTATTCCAAGACTGGCCCAGTGCTTGTGGCAACAGTTAGAAATTACAGTAAATTTTCCTGGAGAATTCCGAAGGGTATGTGAGAAATAATTAGATTTTACCAGGTCACAGCTGCTCTAGAGTACTGAAAGGTCTTTAATGTGCTGTTGCAAGCAAATTTTTGACTACATTCTTTAGTGTAAACTTCGTGAATATATTTCTTGAGAACATGGATAGCCATTAAAATACTGTCCACAAAAAACCTACTCCATGTGGATGGCTTGGTCATGTTCTCCATCTTCTTAAAATGAAGAACTTCAAGGCCTCCTGAATTCCAGGAGAATGGAGGAACTCTGTAAATACCAATGGAGTTCTCATATGTGGGGAATAAAAATATGAATATGTAATGCAGATGTATCGAACCCTAATAATATAATGAGGTATCTTAATTGAATTTCTAAGTTCAAGTTGTCTTTTACCTGTGTTTTGTTTATAAAATTAATTAACGCTCGTGACAGGGAGATTAAAGTTCTTGTCAAACCTATAGGGAAATTACCTCTCAAAGCCATGGTGATCGTGTTAATATTTAATGGGCTGAGAGGGTTTAAAAGGTGATAGATGGGAAATTCAGAGTACTTCCACTACGTAATGTGTTTCAAAGAATTTTAATGCAAGTTTATAACATGCACGTTTAAAGTGCTATTAGGTCAACATGATAATGATGATGCTTGGGGTTTTTTTTCTCTTCTGAACACCCTTATGGTATAATAAGAATCGAAGTTCTGGGAACTCTATTGGCCAAAGGTTGACCTGAATGACTCTCACTATGACTTGACAGGCGTTTTGGATCTATTTTGTCCTGCTATAAGTCATGTTCCATTCCTAAATGTTTCTGGGCAGGACATTTATGAAATGTTAAGAAACCAAACACATTGACCGGGAAGTGAAATTGAATCTGAGATCACTCATCCTCAGCGCAGAGGAGAGCTGTCTTCAAGCATTGAAGCTGAAGCATTGCTTCTTTGAGCTTCCAAGGACAGATTTCTTTTAGATAAAGCTGAGAGTAATGGTTTGATATTCAGTGAAATACCCTGAAATGAATGTTAGTGGTTTTTAGCTTTAGGCTTTTATCAGGTTATATTGATTTTTCAAAGCAGGCTATCCCAAATCCAAGTTAGGCATTGGTTGATTTGTAGAGACATCTGAGAAAAGAAAGCACTGTAATATATGAACTTTTATACATGTCCTATAAGGTTTTTTGATATTGGCTAAGTATGGCTTCTCAGTAAATGCATACTGCAGTTTGTAGTAGACTTTAATCTTGAAACGATCCGAACCTTTTCAGAATTAGAATCCAATTTTGGATACGTTCCTTCACAAATAAATGCCTGTCAAATTCAGCTTTCAGCATTGTGTATGTACACAGAGTACTTTGTCAAAGCTGGTGCAGTAGCTCTGTATCAAATGCAACAAAAATGAGAACGTAATCATGCAAGGCAGTCCACAGTGGAGCTAAAAGGGTATGAAGGGTCTAAAGCTAAATACTTGTGTAAAATTAGGTGGGCTCAAGAGTGCTGCTTCTCTTTTTTTTTGTTTTCCCTGACAGAGGAATGTTTGAGTGGTAGAAGTTGTAGTTGTGATTGTTCTTTTGTCTGCCTGTAAAGGCCAGGAGATCAGACTGCTGCACCTGTGTTTTCTGCCATTCCTCTCCCTTCTCTCTCCCTGTTCTTCTTCCCAACCCTCCTAAGCAGCCCCAGGGAAAGGCTCTGTCAACTCAGGAACGCCCCTGATGCAACCACATCTCTATTTTTCCTAAGGCAAATAAACAGTTTTGCTTATGAGATCATGTGCTATTGATAGTAAAATTAGCTTAATGGGGTGCTTGACATTGTAAAGCCTATGAGTAAGGTATTTATTTTATTTTTTCGTTTACAGAACATACAGAAATGAATAAAGAAATCTGACTGGGTAAAGTCCATACCCAGAAAATTTGCTCCTAATGCTTAAAGCATATTGCTTTTTGTATTTAGAAGGCAATTTCTTCTATTTGTTACATGTCAAACCATGAAGGCACCACGACAAACTTTTTTTTTAGGAGAAACAGAGCCAACTCCTTCACAGCTGTGAAGAATACGGAGTTTTTACTTGCAGACTTGACAAAGTATGTGATGCTGTCAGAACAGAATAGACTTTCCATACGTCTGACATGGCTTTGAAAATGTGTTAAAGGAAGGAAAAATAGTGCTCCCCCCAAACTTTAACTGAGATCATCAGTATTGTACCAGGAAGAATCCTGCAGAGGACAAAACTGCTGCTCTTCCCTCAGGGTATTTCTTACATTTGCAAATTCATGTCTTTATGGATGCAGCCTATACTGAACAGGACAAAGCACTAGATGCTTTTGCTTCTGCCTCCATATAAAAGGTCCCAGTAGTAGAGAAATACTTAAAAAATAAATTTAAAAATAGTCTTCTGAAGTGGCAGGGAAAAAAAATAAATTCTGGTGCAGTTTTGGTCTTGGACTCTTTGTCTGGGAGTTTTAAGTGCTGCTTTTGGGGCAGCTGCCCTAGGCTGGCCTTGCAGGATGGAGAGATACGCACAGCAGTGGTGATTTGTGGCTTGCTAAGAAGGGGCTTGGGACAGATGACTCCTTTCTGTCCGAGTTCTTGTTCTGCCTGTTTGTGTTTGAACTCGTTGCTGCTCCTACTTGTTGACTGTTTAGATACTCAGCAGACATCTGTTCAGTGAAAAATCATGGTTCTTGCTATATTTCCATATGTAGTTTTCATAAATGTTAGTTCTTCACAGCTATATACTGAAAGCTTGAAAGTCTTGAAAGTGTATTTTCAGGCCACGAAAATGGTTCTCCCGATCTTTGTTTTGTTTTCCTGATAGCCTCAAGAGATTTTGCCGCCTCTCCCTTCTCATCATTTCAGCCTCTCCCTGCCAGGCTTTCTGCACACGCCCTGCCTCTTACCCACCTCCTCTCCTCCTCCTGCAGTGCCCAATAGTTGTTCTTCTGCAGTCAAACCCACGCAGGAGCGTTTACATTACAGCTCTCTGTGCATTGATCTTCTGCCACAAGAAGCTGCTTCTGCTGAACGCTCTTCTCTCCCTCACAGTCCTTCTCCTTTGGCCCCCTTTTACGTGTTAAAAGAGTTTCCTTTTTTTCTTTCCTTCTCCTGTTGGCTCCAAACTAGACGAGCAGTTTCACACAGGTCTCATCTCGTCAAATCCCAGTGGCCAAGTTCTGTGCAGATCTGTACTGTGTTTGTTGCCCGATTTGATCATTTAGCATTCTTCCCAAACTTAAAGCAATTGTGTGGATGTAGCTGCTGAAGGCTTTAGGTGATCTGTTATCTCTGAAAAACTGAACACCCCCTGCTTTGCCTGCAAATCAAATCAAAGCATTACCATACAATTCTGGCCAAACACAGCACCCTTGTTGTTTGTGTCTGGTCTGTGTTCGCATCCAGCAACGAGCCGGAGTCTCTGCGCTTGCTGATTTGCTTGTGTAATACCTGGGTTTGAAATTATGAAAGGCTGTGTGCTGGTGTTGAATGTATAACTCAAAAGTGTTTATTCTCAGGAAGGACTGAGTTTACATTGTCTGAACAGATTTGTTTAGTCCTAAGTAGGGGTGATTATTCTGTCTTTGTCTATTGGGCAAGAGAGGGCGGTTCAGAAGTGGCTTTTCACGACAGCAGTTAATACTGTTGGCAGAAAGTTACAAGTTGATGTGATGATTAAAAATGAGTTGAGAATTTTGAAATTTCCCTGGCTGTGAGGAGTGTAGTTATATTTGATGAGATTCTGACTCAGAGGAAGGATATATATGCAGAAACTTTATCTCAGTTGAGAAGACAAGCCGCTCTTGTACGAGAATCAACTCCAGTAGCACCATCTGCACCAGTCGGTGTGGAAGCTGGCTTGTCTTTGGCATCTGCTGGCTGGATGTTCTGGGGAAAGCTCCTTGAAGCTAAACAGACCAAAGAAAAAAAAAAGCAGCTCAAAGGCATATGTGTATCTTTTCACATTTGCTTTTCTAGTTACACATCATTAATACAGAATTTAAATGGTGAAATTTTGTCTGGAATTTACCTGAAAGGTGAAGGAGGTCTCATTTCTACAGTGTTAGCATGCTTGGTGGAGGCATACTATTTCCTTAGAGACTGGATTCATGTTGGAGGGTTTCCCTGGTGTTCCTAAAGCACTCCCTCTTTGGTTGTCACCCATGTCCCAGTTGCAACACGTGGGGAGAAGGACTTGCCGAGTGAAGAGCAGCTCTCCCCTGCCAGACATCTGCCCAGAGCTTGCTGCGGAGCAGGAAGGTGAGGAAAAAGCCCGAGACCTGGGAATGCCTTTGAACAGTTGGTGGGCAGGAGTTATTCAGTTGGTATGCCTTGCCACTACTGAGGATGAGGTTCCTTGAGGTGGTAAGAGGCTGAAGGTTCATGGGAAATGGGATCTGAAAGTTGTTTCAAGCTTAGTATCTGGAGCAGTGTTCTACATATTTCTGTCTCTTCCTTAATCCGTCTTTAATCCCCTTCCTCAAAGTTTTTGTTCTGTGGCCTTTTGTGAACACGCACTAATTGCTGCTGCCAGTCCCAAGGCCTTGGGGGCAATGTTGGGAATCTTGAAGAGAAGCAACGTGTAGAAACCCATGGGAGACCTTCAGCTCTGTGACTTAGGAAGACAAAGGCACTTTGGCTCAGCTCAGGATGGATGTGGCTGTGCATAAAGTGCAGCATGTAAGGGAGGCACCTTGTCTGAGAAGGTGACAACAGTGCCTGTGTTACTGAAGAACAGAGTTTTTCTGACTGTGGATGGTTCAGAGAAGTAGGAGACTGCAGAAGGCAGGATGGAAGTTTTGAGGTATGGCAGCTGTGCATTAGATGAACACTTTCATGAAGGCGTATTTTCTTTGAGTTCCTTGTTTTCCCTCTCACCTTAAAAGTAAGAAAAACAAACAACTCCTACCTTTTGCATACATGGCTGAGCATGTTTTTGTCTCCCCTAAGAGTGGTCTGTGCTCTGGTAGCTTTGTATCAAACCCATTGACAGGTGAAAAAGATTTTCAAAGCTACTTCACAGCTTTGAAGCAGTCTCCCACCTGCCTCTCCACCCTCACCCCCACAATTCTCCACTGAAGGCTTGTGGCATCAATGCCAGAGGCTTCATCTTCATTCCCCTTGGAGAAGAGTTGGAGAGGAGGTCAAAGGCAGGCCTAGGTCTGCCAGCCCAGCAGGTAAAGCCTAAGTCCTGTAGTAAGTTACCGCAGTGTACGTGATGCCACGGAACAGAGAGATCAGTGAAATACACCCTTAGGTACTTTGGCTTTGCAGTTCTTTGCTTGGTAGTCAAGGTGGGTTACTAAACTAGAATATAAATCAATTCCTAGTTTTCAGGGATTATGGCAAAACTTGCAGGGTGCAAACCTCAGTTTTGCACGTTGCGGTGAAAGCAAAAACTACTTGGTGGCGTGACAGGGCTAGTGGGACCTGTATGATCTGTAACAAATATGGGATGTCCATGGTCCCAATTAAAGCATTAATTTATCTATTTCCAGATAAACAGGCTTTCAGATATAGTAATGTGGGTGAGCGATATTTAATTTCCATTTATTGACAAAAAAATACATCTCCATTGAAATGAGAGAAACAGACCAAGTCCCCTAATTAGAACTGGAGTAGTTCTTGACCTTAACAGGAGTTCTTTAAAACCACCAGTGGTGCCCAAACTAGCACTTTATTTATTGTTGTTGTTCACCTGATACCTATCTCAGTATGTCTTTTGCTAGATGAAACACCACGCATGATGCTTGTTAGAACAGCAACATAGTTTGATACATAAAACTTGAAACCTTTTACAAGGAAAATGACCACAGTATCCCCTGAGATACAAAGTCTGATTTTTGGAAGTAATGCTAAAAACATTTGCTTTTGTAGTTTTAAAGCACTAAAACCAGAAGTTTGCCTTGCAAATGCCAGCAGATGCAACACCCAAACTCCAAGAGAAGCTTAGGAAGATCTGTTAACAGCTGCACTGGGAAATTACCTTCATATTTAAATAGGAACGCATCTAAAAATAACCCCAATGAGAAATAAAAACTCTCTACTTGTTGTTAGCTTGCCTAGCATTTGTCTTTATTTCTATTTTATGTTATGTTACTGTTGGTGGATATAACAAAGCCTATTTCATTTCTTCTTGATCATTTTTCCCAGGGGATGTCGAGGGGCTCTGATTGCAATTGCAAATTCTTTCAGGAACGAGTCATGATTGCTATGGATTGTTCAACCACAATCATCTCGGGCCTGCGTAGGGCCAGCTCTGTACTCTGCATGCACAGTGCAACCTAAAAGCACATCAGGGGGGCGATTTGGGTTACTGAGTTCAGTTCCCCAAAACTCCAGGCGAGAGCTTCTAAAAATGGGTTTGAGCACTGCAGCTGGGCCATTCCAGCTGCTGGCTGCTGCCACCGAGGGCAGCCCCGTCTCTGCTTTTGCATCAGCACTTGTCTTTGGCCAATCCTTTCCTTAGCTCAGCTGCCAGAAAATCTGACTTCCTCCCCAAATCAAATCTGTTCTGCCAGCGCTGCCTTTCCAGCCAGCTCGTGATGGAGCCAGAGGAGTGCTGGTGCCTGCGCCGCTGCAAAAAGGGACTGGGACTGGGACTGGGACCGGGACCGGGACCATCCTCTTCCCCTGCAGTTTGCTGCATTGTGGAGTTGGTGTTGGCTTTTGTGGTTGGCTTTAAGGACTGCATGTATGCTTTTCAGAAAGATGAAAAGTCAAATTTTAAGCCTTGTTAGAGGCTCTATTTATCATCGCCAGCTTTAGTGGAAGCTCTCCGTGTCTGTGTGTGTGGAATGGTTTCAAGCAGAATACATCAGCTGGAAGAGCAGATGATCCAGCTCTGAATGACAGCCAGTGACAGTGCACGTCACAAATTGCTGCTGGCTCAGTTTCACTTATTTGTTTATTTACTTCACTGTTCTGTGCTGCCTGCAAAACAACTGCAAAGCCCTGCTGCCTGCTAGTCAGCTGTGGTCGTCCACCCACCATCGCCGCTCAGCGCTGACTTCAACGCTGCATCTGGGAACTCCTGCCTTAGAGCTCTTGTATAAACTTGGTCTTTGTAAACGTGCAAGTTTGGCATATGCAGCCATCAACTTCCTTATGGTTTGTGTCGCCTGTCATATTACTACAAAAACAGTTCTCTTCTTCGCTTTTTAATTTCTGCAACTGAAATATGCTCGGTTCTTTTGTAACCTGTAGTGCTACATCTACTGTATTTTTAGAAGTGGTGGATACCACAATGCAGGGGCTGTTACTGTGGAATTACTTTGTTGCTTTCCCGATGGTTTTAAGGATTTTAAGGTGTTGGCCAAATGCCTCATTGAAGGGATTATGGTATTGGTGTAGCAACTTGCACCTCCGTCACATTGTGTGGCAGCTGCTCATTTTGTCACGACCAGCAACCCTTTGCTCTCTTGCAGTGTGGTGCTTCTGTTCCTGAAGGTTTCCAGTAGAAGCAGTTGCATGTAACCATTGATGAAACAAGCAGCATTTAGTCAGGTAGTCACCTGAGCAGTGGAGTTGCTGTGTGGTAGCTACTGAAGACCATACAGTTAATTACTTCTGTGTAGCCAGCTATGAAATCCACCCACCTTCTCATCCAAAGGTGGTTTGGGTTCTTTTCCCTCTTGTAGAGGAAGAGAAGTTATTAACATTGACCATTAGTTGCTTTTGGGGTGGCTCCTGGAAAAATATCACCATAACTGTGTCCAGCCAGGAATGCTGTGGAGACAGACAGGGAGCTGGCAGTTTGTCCATGGCTATGAGGTCCCAGCCTGCGAAAGACTGTGTGCTGGAGAAGCATATTCCTGTATGCTGGGCCAGAGGGCCAGGAGGAGATGGGATGGTTCTGCATTCTCACTGCAGCCAGCAGTGCTGTGTTTGTGGTGAGAAGCAGGGGCCCGGGAGAAGGCAGCAGCCAAACCCGAGTCGTTTACAAGGGTAATGATGAGGCATCGCTGGAACAGGCACTGACCTGTTGCTGGCCTGTGGAGGATTGTACCTTTCCTCTTTGAAGCTAGACAAATTTCATAGTTTTTACCTGAAAACTTTCTAATTCTGTTGAATATCCTTATAACAGTGTAAATAGATTTACATATATATTTTTAAATTTCACCTCGTGTCAGGAATCTCTTGCCTGGATTATCGGCACCTTTTTGGAATCACAAATTCAGGTCCCATTAAAGCTTTTGGATTTGCAGACCGAGCTAAGTCTTTTGGGGATTGTTTCAAAAGTGGGTGCTGTAGATTTTGCAGGCATTACTGTCCTCGTTAGGAAACAGACCTTATTTGATATCCTCAAATCATCTGACTTCTGGGTTAAGAGGGAGAACGCTGCAGACAAAGAGGACTTTTAAAACTTGTGCTGTTGATTTGTGTGTCCTGTTGCCTGCCAGCTCCTCCACTTCTCTCTGGGTGGCTTAGTCATCCACATAGTGGTGTGTCTACTTTAATGTAAGTACTTGAGGCCTGTGTTTTAGGTCTGTAATTTGAAATGGAGTTAATAGACTACGCCTTTAAAAATTTTAAAACAATTACTTTGTAATAGTATATTACAGTGGTCTGCAGCACAGAAACAGGTTGGTTAGTAGTACAGGAGTAAACAATCTGCTAGCATAGGGGGAAAAAATATTGAGAAGGATAAAGGAAATATTTTATGGCTTCTCAAACTTGTTTTATAATCTAGTGTGATTGCTTTGCTTTATTCCCTGTCTGTGCTCTGAACACACATGCATGTACATATTTTCCTTACATTCCAAATGCTTCTGATCAGAGCAGCTAGTTTCAGGCAAAAATGTTGTTAGGAAAATATCAACCCTGGAAATGGCAGCTATTGAAAGATTAGAAGTGACTGAAAACAAAAATCTTGTAAAAGAATTTCTAATGCAATTGTAACATAATTTGTTGCTGCTCTTGCTCTGCTATGGCATGATTAAGTACTGAATTTGAATCAGCTTTTAAAAGGGAATACTTAGTTTCATTCCACAGCACAATTGGCAACCAAATAAAAGTTCAGACTGGATTTTTTTTTTTTTCCAGCCCTCTTTTCACAGAGAAAGAAAAATGTACATAAAGTCTTTTGTATTTTGCAGAGAGGAAGTGTAGCACAATAGCCTGTTGGAGGAAAGCAATTCCGATAATCAGTTTTCTGTACTACTTATTACAACTGGTCAGGACTGGGTTTTAATTAAATTTTAGGGATAAAGGACAATAGTGTGTGCTAAGGATGGCGAGTCAGCTTAAACTTAGAATTTCCTGGCTTTTATCCATTTCTGTGCCGAATCAGTAGTACTTAAACATATGACTTCAGATGGGATTCACTTGTATAGAAAGTAATAACTGTTGAGGTTTTAGGAGTTTTTCGAAGAGTCTCTTTTGACTTCCAGAGTAGGTATTTGTTCATGGGTGGGTAGCAGGAGTGCAGCACCTGCTAATGGCCCCCCTTGTGTGCCAAGCTTCAGTGCTGTGTGCCTGCACAAGAATTTGGCAAGCTTGTTTGTTTGTCGTTATTTTCAAAATAAACTTTGCAATACAGTGATTTCAAAAGGATAGTTTATGAAGAGCCAAGGCTTGTTGACTCTGAAATGTTTTGTGTCAGGTTCAGAGAGGATGAAAGTAACCAGGTGTGCCATTATGATATTTAGTGTGACCTTCTGTATAAGAGAGCCCAAATAACTTCTCAACTTCATATTTTGCTCTCAGAGCTGTCACAGCCATGACTTCAAAAAGCACCTGATCTTCCAAGGTGAAATGAAGAATCTGCTGCGTATCTTAAATATTAACTGTTGCATGATTGCCCTCCCAACTGTCCTGGCTGTTCAAATCTGTTCTCTGGTTTGTGATTTGTCTGGCTTCAGTAGCATTGGACACTCTCTGCAGGGTGAGGGATCTCCTTGATAAGAGTTCTCACACATTCTAGGTTTCGTTGGCTGCAAGTTAATCGCTTTTAACATGATGTTGGATATGTCTATTGATTACATTCCTCTGCTTGCCCACATTGAAGCAAATATTCTAATTCTAATCTATTTTAATTCCTCCTTGTAGAGCTTTTCTAGAGCCATGAACATTTTTTCCCCCACGGGTGGATACTGCTGCAGCAGTGATAGCTTCAGATAGCGCTCTATCAACATACTGTTTGAATTCTTTACTGATAGCATCCCCAGTTCAGCATAATTTTTGCCATGATTTCTTGTCAAAAGTGACAGTCTATAGACCTTTTTAAACCATTTTTGTAGAATTCCATTTCTCAGACACAGCTAGAGTAATAAAAAATGAAAAGCAAAACCAGCTGTCTTACAGGCAGCACGGAATATTGCTTTTGTATTCTCTAATAATCAGGAGAATATCTTAGAATCTGGTACTCCTGCATATTTATTAATGAACGAGAACTGCTGTTTCAACATCTACTTTATGGAGCTTGATATTTATTAAGTAATTGAACATAATATACTAATTTTGGAGAACCCAAAACCACTGTATTGATATATATTTAATTTGCTTACTGTGAAAGAGGATGCTGCTTCAAAAACTTTCCCTTTATACTTTTGTGGCTCATATGCTCATCTAAACTGGCTTGTTTACTGCATTACAGTAGATTTTCAGCAATGATGTGAGAAATTAAAGAAAACCTAATAACATGATCAATGAATACACAACCGTGATCTTGTGTATCTATCTGCCTTTAGTTGGTATTACAGGTTCTATTTATAGTCTGTATTATAAGTTATATTTACAGTCCTACATGGTATGGGTTGGGATACCTAAAAGTTTAAAAGCTTTTAGGCTAAGAAAAATAGGATTGTAAATCAGCTAATTTTAATCTGGAATTAATTTCCTTGACTTAATCATAAACCACTTGAAAATGGAGGCGCTTGTGCATTGTGCTGACACACCCTTAAAGTGAACGTTGCTGGCTTCACAGCACACACAATTGTATAAACAATGTTAATAAGTGCAATTATTAAGACTGTAAATATTTGGATTAGTATTTGTCATAGCATTTTGTTAGGGTGAGTTTCTGTGCTGTATTTATTCTAAGTCTAAGGCATATGCTGTTTTTACACAGATGTTCAAAATCAGTGTATTCAAGCCGCTTATTCCTCCTTACTTCCATGAATCATTTGAAAAGGGAGGATAGAAAACACTGACAATCTTACCACGTGCAGTCACAGAAACACATTAATAAATACTTTCCTCACGCCCCCAAAAGCTTGAATTAGCAATAAACCCGATGTGAGAATATGAAATTGATACCTGCTACCCATTTTTTCCCAGTGTTTGTGCTGTAAATGGTACAGAGATGGCTAGTGAGTAATTTTACTCAATGATAGGTTATATGTTGCTTTTACAGAGACCAATTTTCTACTTTAGACAACAAACGCTCTAGGTTTTTTTTTTTTTTTATTATTCTAATAGCTGAAAAATTATTACAGCTAGTCTTGCTTATCATATAACAATAAAGCTTTAGGGCAATTGACCTGCCAACCTTCATTCCCAGGAAACTGTCACATTTCTTCTTTATTCCTTTGTTCAGCCTAACAATGCGACCCAAAATACTACCCAGCTTTAAAGTTTCTCAGCATTGTAAGGTCAAGCTTTGGTCACCATAGTTACAGTTCAGCTCCGCGGGTCAGAGGGCAAATAGATTAATGATGTCAGACACATCTTTAAATGGTTCTTACACCGCTTCGCCATGCGGTAAGCAGCTGAGCATATTTGATATGACAAAGGCCTTCTTAAGTCTTGCTAATAGGAGGATCTTTGGAGACATCTGATGGAAAGGTCCTTTCCGCCGGGCGGCGGCGGGCGGGCCGGGTTCACACTGTCAGAGGAATATTGCAAAGAGGGGCTAAAGAGCCCCTGCTCCCCTGCGCCTGGCTGGCCGGGCATCCGATTTCTTTGTCCAGGATTCAGTCCAGTGGTTAAAAGCCCCAGAGAAGATGTAAAACGGCAAGCTGGAGGAATATATTAGCATTCTTGATGAAAGACGTGCTCCCTCCTTCGCAGCGGTGAGGCGAGGCGCAGGCCAAGAGCGGCGTGGTTTATGGGCCTGCTTCCTGTTAGTTATTAATAAAAGCCCTTCTTCATATGTGTAAGAGTTGCACGTATATTAAAAACATACCTAGATTCTTCCTTGAGATAATGAGACTTTTTAAATTAAAAAAGGAAATATGGCTCGCCTGATGAATTATAGGGGTTCCTCGTGGAATAGGCCTTGGTGGTTTGGTCTAATGTAGCACATTTGTATCAGAATTCCACGAGACTAAGCAGCTGTATGATCATTTTAATTTACAAGCAAGAAGCTTTTTCCTTTATAAGATCTTATTACTCACACACCTGCACTATTGCATTTTTTTCAGAGAATGACGCATGCTGCACAAAAATGGGAAGCTGTGGATGACCTTACGTCATCACTGTGTTTTAAAAAAAACCCACAAACAAAAAAATGCCCAAACCCAAGCAAAGTACTTTCTTGTGCACTGTATCCGAGTATCGTCAGTAGAACCCTAATTTTGAAACACCATCTGTGGGAACAGTGAATTTATTCTAGAAATGAAAATCCAACTAGTGGCATATGTAAGTCACCAAAACAAATGAAAGGAATAAAAGTTTATGCTGAAGTACATAAGCAAAATCAATAGTTCTCATTATATATATATATATA
>NW_008588578.1:0-2232 GCF_000691845.1 Merops nubicus
CGGCAGCTCTGCAGGGGGATGTACTGCAGACAAACACGGGAGCATCCCTCTGCTCCCTGCCCATTTCCCCTCGGCACAGGCAGGAGTCCTGTGCTGAACTCACCTCTGGGCCTCCTATTTATTGTTTTGTTCGCTGTTTTTACTGGGTTTTCTAAATCTTTTTGAAAAGAAATTACGATCTAATTTTCTTGAGGGCTGGGGAACAGAGGAGCAGGGGCAGGGAGGGAGAACTCCTCAGGCATGACTCTGCCTGTCCGTGCCTCATGCGCTGGTTTTCAAGATCCTTTGAAAGCTTTTTTTACTGTATTAAAATAACATTCTTGCCTCGAGAGTTGGTTTATAAACAACACATCTTGCAAGATTCTGTAGTTCAATCAATTTGCAATTCCTATATATGGGATGGATGTTGCTAAAACCAGGGCTAGTGTTTATAACTCAGGACAATTCTCTGGTGGAACTTTTCTGGCTGTAACTTTTCAAACTCAGAAAAGCTGTTTTAACAATTGAGATGCTGTTCATTTCAGTCTATTTTCTAGTCGTTTATTGAAGAAAACACAACTTTTCCTTATGAAGAAGGTGGCATTTGCCTCGATCATCGCTGCAGCAATTTACTGCCCATAAATTTCTTTCTGTTTTGGTGGGGTGCGAGGCTGGCTCGGTGTGGGGGGCTCTGTGGGACACTCGTGTCCTTTGGACATGGCACCGAGAGCTTTTGTGAAGGCTGCCGGGACAGGGAACTACTGGAGAGTCCAGCAGAGGCTGTGGAGATGCTGAGGGGCTGGAGCATCTCTGTGCCAGGACAGGCTGAGAGCCCTGGGGCTGCTGAGCTGGAGCGGAGATGACTCAGAGGGGATCTGACCAATGCTGGACAAGAGGCTGGGGCCAGACTCTTTTTAGTGGTGCCCAGTGACAGGACAAGGGGCAATGGGCACAAACTGGAACCCAGCAGGTTCCACCTGACCACGAGGAGAAACTTCTTTGCTGTGAGGGTGATGGGGCCCTTAGCAGGCTGCCCAGAGAGGCTGTGGAGTCTCCTGCTCTGGAGATTCCAAACCTGCCTGGATGTGACCCTGGGCACCCTGCTGTGGGTGACCTGCTGGAGCATGGTCTCCATGATCATCTCATGATCTAAGATGATCTCCAGTGGTCCCTTCCAACCCCACCACGCTGGAATTCTGTGAATACTTTAGTGACTGGATGTTGTAATTCATGCTTTAAGTGTGTTAACAAAAGAAAAAAGAGAAACCACAGAGCATGTTGGGCAACGCTTCCAGGAGGGGCTCAGTCACAGTGACAACGTGGATGGTTGTACCCAGCCTGTAAAGCTTTGACGTGCTCTAGCGAGTCGTTACCTGGGGACACATTCCACCCCTGAGCGTGCCCTGTAGGGGAGGGTGGGAAGGACCTGCTGGTGTCCTTGCTTTCTGCTGTGCATCTTTCCCTGCCTGAGTCAACCGACAAATGATGCCTGGAAAAACTGATCAGAAACAAAACAAAAGTGGAAAGACCTCATGTGGTCACTTAGTGCATCTCCTTGCTCCAAAGTCAGATCAAATTTACACCTCCCATGTTCCTGCATGCTAGGTCTGACCTGTCAGCACAACTCCCCCCATGGAGCAGGGAGGGATCATCCAGACCTCCAGCTTCCCAGGAGGATTCCTGGCCTTGTCCCCTCCTCTGCAATGGCATAAAAGGTACTCGGGGAAGGAAAAAAAGTGGAATTTTGAATAGATAAGGCTGGAGACGTGATTTTCCTGCATGTTTACATGCTAGGACATGAAATTAATTTACTTGACACCATAGTGTCCCAGGAGTAAGTATCAATTTTTATAGCTTACATGAAAATAAATCTTTTATCTCCTTACAGCACAATGAGTATACTGTATGTACATTTGCTTCCGTTTATATACACAAATATTTAAGTACATGAACACATCAGGAACTGACAAAACAGGTTCTTTTCTGCTCTACAAAGGGCTGAAGGGGATGGGAGTTCTTGGCAGTCCGTCGGGAGGGGAGGCTGTGGTGCTGTGCCCCCGTCCTGGCAGCTCTCGGGGCGGGGACGGGAACGGGTAAGGGCCGAGTCCTGACAGCGACAACACCCGTCGGGTTCGGGGGGCACGGGGGGGCAGCAGTGCCAGAGCCCGGCCTCGCCAGGAGGAAACGTCCCGTCCTTGCGCCGGGCCCGTCGGATGCGGGACCCCGCTGCGGGGGGCAGACAGAGCAGAGCCC
>NW_008588579.1:0-24692 GCF_000691845.1 Merops nubicus
GCAGCGCCGCGCCATACTGGCCTCTCGCCGCCCGGGGGCCCGAAGCACCGGGAGTGGGGGCTGGGCAGGGCCACGCTGGCCACCGGCAGAGCTAGTCTCGTTGGTTCGTACGTCTCGGTTGGCCTGCTGGAAAGGCAACGGGCGTGAATAAAGCGTGTCTCGCGTTAAAGAGACGTTGGGAAATAAAGTGCAGATTGGTTTCTGCTGCTCGGAGATGGCGCCTGCTGTCTTGTGGTAGCTCTTTATCCCGCTTATCGGATTGCTCTGTTCTGCACTCCCTGGCTGTGCTGCTACAAATCTGCCGTCAAGGCTTATCGATAAGAGTTTAGTCTATGTGAGCACTGCTTTCCTGTAGCTCGCTCTTAGGCTGTACAGTTGAAAGATCACTGTGATTCCACACAAGGTTATTTTGGCTAGGAAAGTGCAGATTTACTTGGCATTTGTGAGTCTCTTTCCACTAGTTTACCCTATGCTACCAGTGACGTTGTCCCTTGCCCGGTCTCTCGACCACCCTGCGATGCAGTTGCTCAGTTGTAATAAGTATACAAATTACATGCTTACAAATTAGACAGAAAGCTACAAGGGAAGACCATACAAAGGTATGCCAAATATCAGTTACTTATTCTGTAGTATTCTAAACGTTGTTTATCTCTTCTTGTTTGATTGCTTTGGTTTCTTTTTTATTTTTTTGTAAAGTTGAAAGCCTGTTTCACTAGAATTAGTGTTCTCCTTTTCCATTAAGTTATGTCAGGGTCAGTTTTGGTTGTTTCCAAGTTGTGTGTGTGTGTGTTGGTAGCATCAAGGTATTCTTGTCTGGTTGAAGGGCTTATTCCAGTTGGCACACAGCAATTAATTCTCACAATACAATGTTTATTTGAACTATTAAGGTAAATGTATGGGTGGTAGTGAAGACACTTCTTGAAACAGTTTTTGAAAAATATTCTGAAATAGGCATTTTTTTCAAAGTAACAACTTAATGACTTTTTTTTTAATAATTTCCCGAGGATGGATTTTGTGTTATGAGCGAAATTATCTTGGTTAATAAAAGCAGGTGGGACAGAGTCTTGAGGCTGCAATGTCTTTAGCAGATGAAACACACTCACACTGAGTGTGGTGTGTTAACCCTGTCTGAGCACCAGCTAACTCACCAAGCTGCTCTCTCACACTTTCCTTTTCCTCTCCCTCCTCCACAGAGCAAAAGGGAAAGAAAAATAAGATAGAGACAAAACCCTTGTGTGTAAAAACAAAGGCAGTTTAATTTGAAAGCAAAGGCAGGCAATGCCACGTGCAGAAGTGAAGAGAAAAAACCCAAAGGCTTATTCTCTGCTTCCCATCCCCAGGTGATGTCTGTCTCCTTCCTGGGAAGAAGGGCTCCAAAATGCTTAGCAGTTGCTCTGGTGGACCAAGGAGTAGCTCCCTCCCCCACTTTGTACCAGCTTTATAGTTGAGCTGACTTCTTATGGTATGGAATGTCCCTTTGGCCAGTTCAGGTCAGCTGTCCTGGTTATGTTCCCCTCAAGCTCCTGCCCCCCCATACCACTGGCGGGGGAATGTGAGAAAGAGCCTCGGTGCTGTGCGAGCGCTGCTCAGGGGCAGTCACAACACGGGTGTTACCAGCACCCTTCTAACTCCCAACACAAAGGCACTGCACTAGGAGGGCTGCAATGGGGAAATCAGGTCAGCCAGAACTGATACACTGAGGTATTCAGTCTAGTGTTAAAATTTATTTTATTGGCTCATACAGTGTAGCATAAATATAATAAGCTTGCTCTTAGTCTGGAGTAACGGGATAAGGACACTGTTGTGTTTCCATCAGCACGGGCAGATCTGCGGGCAAGCCTTGCGGTCCCACTTGCACTGGTATGTGCTAGCAGGGTCAAGACCTTAACCTGATTGACTTAGCTCTCACTCTGTTCGTGACAGAACAGAGCTGGATCCATTGCTTGGCTGTTTGCCTTGCAGCAGTTTGAGCTGATGCTGATCAGCGTGTGCATTCCATAGGTGGCATTCCCATGTGAGCACATAGTAATCTAATGGTTGGTTGCATTATGTATAAAATAAGGATTCACAGAGCGATGTTCTCTTTAAGGTGTGTGCTAGCTCATGAGTAATTTCATCAGTGGGGTTACTGAGAGTGCAAACTGCCACACAGAGTGAGCAACAGAGGGAAAAGATGCCTGCTTGCATGTTGACATAGCAACCAGTTCTACTTTTTCACCACGTGTTGCAAGCACATGGCTCAATAATGTGTTTTGGTCTTAAGCAGAGTATTTCCATAGCACTGAAGAAAAGTTGTTTAAACCCAGCAACGTTTATCTGTTTAGGAGTACTAAAACATACAAAAAAGGGTGTGGCTCACCTTTTTAGATAAAGGTAAAATAGTATTATTTCTTTTCAAAGAGTTGATGGATGATTTTGTTTGTTTGTTTTAAATCCAGCTCTGAGAGAAGCAATGAGATTGAAACTTCTGTGTCTCCAAAGGAGATCTCTCCACGCTTTAACAACAGTACGCTGGTGCCAAAGCTCCAGTAAAGCCGGACGTCTGCTATTAAAGCTGGATAATGAAGCTGACAGAACAGCGAAGTCTTGGGATTTGTGTGCTCTGAAAACTGCTTCCACCTGTTTGACAAGTCAACGTGTGCAAGTCAAGAATTGGCAGTTGCTCCAAGGAAATGTATCAGCTTTGGGAAAAGATGTTTGTTATCAGAACAGGGAGGCTTTTTTTCCATCCTGGAAACATTTTGGTGCGGTGATGACAGAAAACTACAAGCTCAAAACAAAGCTCATTGAAAAGCTTGGGAATGTATCATCGAGATTTTACTCTGTTGTGTCATATGGTAAAATTATTCCAAAACATGGTAACCAGCCAGTTAAGAGGCCACCAAAGGCACCAAGGACCAAGCAGCCATCCAGGACTAACCAGCCACTGCTCTCAGACATGGAGGTAAAGTATCAAATTTACAGTCACTATAACATTAAGGGAACTTTGTTAATTTAAGTTAGATTCAGATTTGGATTTAGAGTTACATTTTAATGAAATTAACATATTTATTTGGTGAGGAGGGTTTTATTATTTACCCTAGTGTTGGAACTCTGCAAACAGAAAGAAGCTTGATAGAAACTAACGTATCTGGTATTTGGAAGGTAAAATGGAGGTTTACTAGCAATGTATAAACAAGCAGAGGGAAGTTATGAAAGTGGAAAGATAAAATCCATTTAACCAGTGCTTTCAAATCACATTTAATATTGAGAAACAAAGTATAGCTTTCAGAATAATTTGTTTCCCTAGGTATCCTCGATTGTGCTATTCTACCCAGTTTTAAGACTTCACTCAAACAGATGAAAGCAAGTAGTATAAGGCTTATATTCACTTTAAGTTTCAGATGGGAAACTGAAATGCAGACATAGCCCATGTTACTTGAGGAAGATTGTTCAATGTGTAGAAATAGAACCCTCATCTCCAGACTCCTAGGTCTACAGGCTAACTGAAGCAAAAAGTTGTTCTGGATAAAATGATACATGATTAAGTGGAACAGTGAATACTTGTGGCTGTTTGTCCTGAAGATAGTTCTTTGCAGGCTTCAGGAGTCGCCAGGCAGACCTTAAGCATACTTGAATACAAGATCTTCAGGGCAAATCCTTCTGTCCAGAAGTGTTGCTGTTCTCCCCAGGCTACAACAACAATAGAGTTCCAGGGTGTTGTTAATAAAATACTATTGTGGATGAGACTGAAACAAGTATTGTGCTTTCAAAATAGCTTCCACATTACAAAGCATGCCTATTGCATGATCTACCAAATGTGAAAATTTCAGAAACTGAAGTTTTAGTGCAAGCCTTCTCAATGTCTGAACTTATGTTTAATATTTTTTGTGATGAGCAGCAGTATGCTTTAATATAACATAACTCCTTTACAGACAATTTTGTTTCCACTTGTACTTTCCCATCCTTTTGACAAAAGGAAGTGAAGAATATTAGTCCTGGAACACCACACAGTATTTTGAGCTTGTTATTCATGCTATGACACTATATTCAGAGGTTGCTTCTTTTTGTTGTTGGGTGAACTGAAGTGACAAGTTTTTTTAGATTCTTGAGGCTTTTAGATGGCAGCACAGAATGCAAACAGTTTCTTGGCTTGCTGTTTTCATGTACATGTATGCAAGTAATATGCACTGTGATCATACAGAGGAAACACTGCCTGATACACTGACATAATAATATACTTTCTGAGGAAGCTTCCACACATGGCCAAATGCTGTGCCAGAATCACATTAGCTTGGATCTAGCCAAAACATTTGTGATTTTTTTAATAAACCCCATGTGGTTTTGTCAGACATACAGCCCCATCTACAGGGGTACAGACAGGCTGTGACCTTGAGTGCAGGCTGACAATGTTTGGGAATAAGCTTTTTTTTGTTTTTTACCTGTTTGTGGATCTCCTTATAGATATGTAGTATAGAGAGATAACTTTAAAATCTGACTGATTTCTGCAAGATGACTAAGAAAAGTAGCACAAGTGGAGAATCTTTGATTTTTTTTCAGCACACCATTGGTTTTCTCTAAATCCTGGTTTGCTTTCCTGGCATGTGTGGAGGTGACCAAAAGCCCTCCAGTAGCGCAGGCCCTATTGCCAGGCAGGTACCTGGCACAGGTTGCTGCCCCTGTCCTGACGTTCTGAGCTAGATGAACCCTGAGGATCTCTGCTTTTTTCTGTCTGGGAGGGCCTGACAGTTGACAGGGTTCTTTTGCACGACAGTTTGTGAATGAGATCCTTCCCACCCCTCCCAGCACTGGTCTTGGTGTGCTGTTCACAGGCAGAGTGCTCAGCAGCAGCAGTGGTAAATGGTCGTACGACCAGTTTTTCAGGACAGATGGAGGAATTACTTGAAAGCAGTTAACTGGTTTAATCAATCCATCAATGAGTAGTACCACTACTCAGTTTAGATAATCTCCTATGATCTGATGGTATGAAATGCCTCTGAGCTATAGCCATATAGTATAGAAAAAGCTTGAAATCCAAGTAAAGATGCAGTATTTACTACATTTAAGATAAAGACTGATTCCTGTGGTGATGTGACAATTTTAAATTCTCCCTGCAGGTTGTCTTTCTATAAAAATTTTGTATGTTTGAAGTGGAAGGGATGGGCTAATGAGAATTACAGTTCCATGAGGCTGTACAGTTGTTTGGGATGTGATGATACAGGAAACGAGCAGTTGGGGTATTTAGGATGGCTACTCCTAAAGATAGCGGTTGTTCTCAATGAAGCCCCAGCTATAGGCAGAAAGGACAAGGGTGGTGGGTAGCTGGAATTTCTTTCTAGCACCAGTACAGATCTTGTATTATTTTTTTAAGTTTGCAGATGAAAGTTACATAGCAGAAAACATGGCATTAAAGTTGACGGGTCAGTTAACACATCTATTTTAGGGTCAGCTGAATTCCTCATTAGAGCGTAGACCACCGACTATCATGGTATCTTAGACATCCAGGGGACATGTATTTTAGGTGTTTTAACCTCAAATTACACCCAATCCGAATATTCCCCATCAAACAACATTTTAGTAAAAACTTAGGTGAAACAGTATGTGGTTAAAAAAAAAAAAAAAAACACCAAACTAGTGCATATCCAAAATGCTATGTCAGGCCTGTAGTCTTAGCAGAAAGCTTCTGGTTCTGACTATATGTGAAGTCTTTACATTGAAACTGAAAATGCAGCACTAATGCAGAAAGCAAGTCCTGTAGTGCATCTGCCATGAAATGAACAATAGCACAAGTAATAAACTATGGGAAGCATAGAGCAGGATGGTACAGTAGGTAGAAGATAGGAGGAGTTGGCTCCCATAACTCCTGACAGAAGAGTTTCATGGCAGAGCATGTGTACTTCTAATCACCAGATCTTTCTGGAATAGTCTGAAATGGGTAACTTGCATTGGCGGTTGAGAGACTGGGAATGGATCTATACATCTGAAGTTGTGATAATGTAACTTTTTAAAAGTTCTGCAGCAGGGGAACTGAAAACACAGTTCTCTTTCACTGTTAACACAGCCTCGTAGCACAGCTGTGGAAACGTGGCTGCAAAATTGCTCACTGAATGTTGTGATTACTTTTAAAGTTTATTTTCTGTTAGTGATCACTGAATTAAATTATATATAAGCAAAGCTTTGGAAGTGATATCAGAATGCTAACATAAAAAAAAAAAAAAAAAGGTTTAAATGTGTGGTCATGATTCTGACAGCTGGTAGCAAGCCCCCCAAAGAGTAGAACACCTTTTTGAGCCTTTTAAGCTGTTTGATAGCGTATGAGTGCTATGAGACTATAATTTGGGTTTAAAGTTGAAGTGTATTGTGGGTATAAATACTTGCAGATGAGTACAGTTCTTCTGTTCATTTGTTGTTAGTTACATCCCCATTTGTATTGGTTACAAAAAGCTGGGAAGAGACTGATCCACAATGAGACAAATTGCTTTCTGGATATCTTCAACTGCATTGTACTGGAAAACATTGTCGTGAGACGTACATGGTATCTGAACAAAAAAATCCACTTGAAATGAAAGTAGCATTTGTAGATTGGTTTATTGTGACTTGTTTGATTAATCAAATCTTTACAGAGATGACTTTCTGATTTCTTTGCCATGCATGGGTCATTCTCACTTTTGCAGTTATTTCTTTGAATATGACATTTTAGTCGCTTAAGATTGTGGAGTATTGATGCATACTCTGGCTGTTGTATGCTGTTCAGCTGTGGTGTCAGCTGAGACGAGGTGGCCCAGGTCGGTGGTGGGGGTGGCAGTACTACCACAGCGCAGGATTCAGCTCAGGGAGGACACTGCAGATCTACACCTGGCCCAGGAGAGATGTGACTTTCTATGCAGTGGCTCATACACTGGGAGTTACCTGGACAGTGAGCTTCATGCGTGGAAGGACATGCTTGTGGTTGGACCTTCTGCTTGATAAGCAGGCTGAGGTATTTGAACTCCATTTATCTTTAAAGTAGGGATGTTAAAGCTGTTACTGGAGGTGTCTTGCTTTTGATTTCAGTGGGCAGCCGAGTATGTCACAAGCTGCAGGACAGGAGAGCAGTAGCAAGCGTAGCTCTGCTGGTAGAGCATTTGATTGGTATTCAGGGAAGCAGGATTTGCTTTGTGGCTCTTATCACAAAGGTTTCTTGGTGCAACTTACTCGTGCCACGTGGTTTCATCTCAGTCTGTGATTTGCTTCCCCACTTAACAGGCAACAATTACCTTGTTAGTGTTCATACACCGGGTGGACAGCATGGCAGTGATAGCATAGAAAAGAGTGAATAAGTGGAAAATGCCACTCTAGTGATAAACTTGAGGCAAACAGTTGTCTTATGAACATCTTGCTTCAGCCTTGCCCTAACTCACATCTTTATTCCTTTGGCACAGAATCTGATGCAGTGCACAGCCTTTGCAACAGCAGATGAGTATCACCTTGGTAATCTGTGTCATGACCTGACCTCACATGGATATGTTGAAATAACGAGTTTGCCTAGAGGTAGATTTTTGAAACATTTTAAAAGCAATGTTATACCATGGGAAATAAAATATGGGTGAGGTGTATAGTTTTTATAACTTCATGTACCTTTAATTTGGTAATAGCGTGGAATACATCATACTGTCTATAAAAATATTGCTTTGCCTAAAATTTTCATCTGCTTGAAAAACCCACAGCTAAACCTTTCAAAATAGTACTTGCTGTTACCCTGTGAAAATTTTTCCCCAATTACAACTCTAAAAGTACTGAAAAATCATACTAATGCAGGAAAAATAAATTTGAAACTTTTCTGATACAAAGAATTTCTATAGAAATTCACTAACTGAAGAAATTGTGAGTTTTCTTTATTTTAATTAATCTTTCAGTAATGAGATACAGTAGTGCTTCAGCTGTCAAAACAATTTTGTAATTTGAAGTGTTGCATCTTTTTTTCCATATACATACTTGTGTTAATGTAAATCACTGAGGGTTGGAGAGAAGGGCGCATGCAAGAAAGAATCTTGCTAAGTGGAATAAAAAAAATGTACACATAAATGCTTAGTTCTAGTAAGGAGAATGCAGTTGATACTATTTTTTTTTATTGGGCAGAATATATCCTAGCAATTGTCAAATGCGTCACATAGGCAGACTTCAGCAAAATAACTGATTCTGGTTTCCGTACAAAGTCTCTCTGAATGCTTGGGAAAGTATGGCTTGGAAGTATACTACAAGAGAAAAACAAATGGAGGCTTTTATATAGCTTAAGGAACCTAATGCACTACAACAGCTGTGATTTTTGTATGTTGGCAGTAGAAGGCTTTCTTTTTTCTTTTTCTGAATGAACAGTTTATATGAGGCTAAGAGAATAACTCTTTATGGGTGTTTCAGATATCAGGAATCTGCCTGCCACTCAAACACTTAGTAATCCAAGTGCAATAATACTCTGGTGAGTCTCTTTCAAACACAAGACTTGCTAATGATTATCTTAGAAAGATGAGTGTGGAAAGGTGCTGTAGAGTAGAGGCTTCACATTCCTTAGTTTCTTAGTATTAGAACTAACTCTGGTTTCACAGCTTTGGGATAGAAATTTTGCACAACCCGCAACATGACTGAATTATCCTGAGGAAAATGTTGCTTTTACTAGTATTTTACCCTGGGAGTGTGGGTTTTGCCAGTTCTTAGATTTATTTGTGGTGTGTGCTTTGACTCCTCATAATAGATACTCTGTTTATCAAAAGTGTGGAGGAAGTAATGATGAAAGGATGTTGGGTTGTGCCAGCAGATCTGATGTGTTGTGGTGTTGGCTTGTGCGTAGAGCAGTGGTTGATTACCAACTCAAACACTGAATCCTGGAAAAGGGAAAAATCTTAGCACTTAGAAATCTAAATCAGCAATTATTGTGTGGATTGGTTGCTTTGTAGTGCTCTCCCTAAGCATTATTATTGTTTTGACCTCTTTAAAATAGTTTTTTAGAGGTAGATCCTGTGCCTCCACTTAGGGTGGATCAGGTTGTCTTCAATTGTGTATGTTGAGGCTGGAGTGGATAAATAAAGATGTGGGAGATACCTTCGTTTTCAGATTTCCCTTTTCAAGTAAGTGCTTCTTCCATGGTGAACTCAAACTTCACACCCAAAACTTGCTCTAGTGATTCATCAAGTCATGTGTTCCTGAACTGGAATAGCAAGTGAAAGGAAGGTCCTTAAATGCAGACCAACTGTGTGCTCTCAATTCAGGTCTTAGCAAAAGTGTATCCCAAACTCAGTCATCTTTCTCTGCTGCCATAATCTACCTGGCCTTTATGGCTTGAGCAGTAAAGCAGAGGGGGAATTTGTGCACAGGCTGAATTTGATGTCTTGTTGCTTGACTTCTCATCTTTCTACAAAGGAGTTGAACTTTTTAAGGCTTAGGTGTTAGGCCCTGCCAATTACTCTTTGCAGAGTCTCGCTTTGTAATAGAAGTTACAGGGGTTTGCTGGTCTACCTTCTGCTCTTGTGACAAAATGAGTTGTGCTGGAAAGTAACTTTTTTTTTTTTTTTTTTTTTGTCAGACTATATCAGGAATTCTGAGACTTTATCTACATCAGCAAGTAGTACAGAGCAGCAGACCTGTAGGGAAGAAAACAAAACTGTTTTGAGAACCCAGCATCCACATTTTCTAAGTTTTGGGGCATTCTGCTTACACTAGCTCAAGTCTGGTTCTTCGTAACAAATGCCTGTGTGCAGTTGGAATACTACAGCTGCACTTTTGGAGCTCCTCTTTCAGTTTAATTTATGTTTTTTTAAAAAAATCCCGTTTGTGTACTTTTGCCACTGTTCTGCAGTGCGTATCAGAAGTGTGGTAAATGAGGGTGGCTGGAAGACCTGTTTCAGATGCATGCTTCTGATCTGAAGAAAACTGCAGGTGTACCCTCTTTGTCTTGAGGGTATGCTCTTTCAAGTTCCTGACTGTGAAAGCAAAGTCAGCACAGTTTGAGTGTAGGTTAGTCCCTGGCTAACAGAAAAGAGAAACACCTTCTGGGCAAGCAGATTTGAATGGTAATTTCTCTGCAATTCTGAGCACTTCCATAGTTACATTGCATGTCCTCCCCTGAATTCTGTTCCTGGTTATTTACTGTGCCCTGCATCAGTTTTCCCGTAAGTCTTTTGTTCTTCAAAGCTGTTACATTTCATTAACTAAAGATTCCAGTGAAGTTCAACATAGTGGCTGAGTCTGTGTAGAGTGTGACACTTCAGAGAAGCAGCGTAGCTTGATATTGTAGTTTCCTGGCAGACATTTCCATTAGAGAAATTAAATACGGGACTACTGATGTGTTAGCATGTAACTGTTAAACTGGAATGATGTGCTGCTTATAGCTCTCCTGGTTAGAAGTTGGACTGATTCTTCCATTTTTTCACTTATTTCAAACTAGATGCCGCGAATGTTTTGGTGATTGGTACTGAGAAATCTGCAAAAGAAGATGATCCTGGCATGATTTTTTTCTTCAGGTAAGCTAAAAATCATGCCCAAAATATAATTTTTTTAATAGCAGTGGTATGAAAGAAGTAGTGCAGCTTGCTAGATCACTGCATCACATTACCTCATGAAACTCAAGGAATAACTGTCCAATCAGGATGATTTAAAACAGAAATAAGAATTATTTAAATGGTTAAAAAAAACTTGCCTGCTCATGATTTTGTCATCAGGCTACAATTAAAAAGAAACTGTTATGTAGGTTTTGTGAAGATAGCGTTAAGTTTCTTGATTCACAGTGACAGAAGTTGCCACTGTACAATTCAAGCATTGCATTGAAATAAATTTTAAACAGCATCATTACACCTCAGTTTTTCCTTGAATTCACAGGGAAGGGGCTGTTGTGTTTTGGAATGTGGAAGAGAAAAGCGTAAGTAAAACAAAACTCTTTGTTAAAGCTTCATAACCAGGTATTTTGTCAGTCCCACAAAGCTCAGCTTGCTTGGGCTGTGTTTGGGAGCTTCGATCTCTCCATGAAGGAAAAGGGCTGACTGTTGTCCTAACACGTGCAGGTGCTTGCTGGCTGCTGCCCTGAGGTGTGGGGGCTGCTGATAGATAGCCTTTGAAACTTGACTTTCTGCACAAAATAAGCAGCTGTATGTGTAACGTACAAAGTGGGTGATGTTTTCTGCTTAAGGCCAAGAATGTGGAACCTTAATCTAGTAAGAATGACAGAAAGAAAATTCTTGCAGCTCTACATCCTGAAGAAGTAGATGAGAACAATGTGCGGGGTTGTTTGGAAGGCACTACTGTAACAGAAAATGTATTAGAAGGAAAGGGTTCTATTCTATTTCATTTAAGTCAACGCTATTTAAAACTCATGTTTAGATAACTTTGAAAGGGACAAAACTTGTAAGCAGCTTTTTAATATTATTTTATGTTTCTAGCCGTTAACAGTTTTCCTGAAGGAAGATTTTTATTGGTTGCTATAATTGTTAAAATATGTTAATGTTGATCTTGAAATGACATACACCTTATGATAATTTTTTGCTCAGGTATATCTGCTTTTATTATGACATTTAAAGTTTCGTGTTGTTTGTTATTTTTGATATATTGATTTTTGTTGCTATGGTTAAACTGGATTGTAGATACAAAGAGAAAGTACTGATCTGATCTGTAGGCAGAGTATGTGAAATTAAACTGCGTGTTAGGTAGATGATACTGAGATGCACAGGAGTTGACAGGAGAATTTTGATTAAGGTAAATGAAAATAGAGCAGTTGTTTCCAGATGTGAGCACTTTCTGGATTCAAATTCACTTTTTCTGTTTCAGACCTGAAATGTTCTTGATTTCCTGTCTGTTTGGGACGGGGAGTTGGGTATATCAGCTGGCCTACAGAAAAAGATGCTATTTCTCCCTTCAAACGTTGCCTGTAGCACACTTAGGATGCTATGGCTGCTACTAATTACAGCTATTACTGAAGACTACCTGACTAACTCCTGTTGATTTTTATGAGTTGAGCATCTCTGCCTACTGGAGTACTCTGAAAAATCTCATTTCCTTGTATGTGCTTATACCCCTTTGAAAGTTTGATGCTACGTGTTCCTTGTTGGTACTAGGAACTTTAGTTGGTCCCTTGCTAGCTTTATTTATAAAAGAAGAGTAAGAATGCCTCTTTCTGCTTATTGAAATCATAGAATTTTAACCTCCAAACAACTTGCTCAAATAGAAGAGGTATTTTTATGCATGTTTTAATGAACTGGAAAGAAAAAAAAAAAAAAAAACACCACCAGTCTGTAGAACAGAAACTGAAAGTAATTCAGTAGAACAGAATGCAGAGAATCACTGTGAATGGACAAAGTTGCTTTTTAAAGGAAATTAAAGGAAATTTTAAAGGAAATTGTGTGACGTGATTGCATTTAGTGAACCCAGAACATCTCTTCTAAATGTACTGCGTCACTGGCAGTTCCCTCTATAAAATTAGGCCTGGCCTAGAAGAAACTGACGTCAGTCAGAGGAAGCCTTGGTATTCTCCTGACTAGACAAGAGAAAGCTGCCACTGAAACAGAGTTTCTCATTATCCAGAGCAAGGGAAGAACTTTGGAAGTACTCATATTAGAAGACCTACTAATTTCACAGCATCATTTATGTTCCGTAAAGCTTTGTTCGGTCTCACTCTGTCCGGGTGCTGGGAAGCCTGAGCTGGTTGTAGTTCTGGAACAGACTGTTAATCTATTAACAGTGTAATTGTTTACTGTTGTAGTAATGATGAAGCCAGCTAGAGAATCTGAATCCCAGTGAACCCTCTCCTGCAGCCTGGCGTGCTGCATTGTGCACTGGCTGCTGGGCCCAGCGTCGTTTCAGCTGAATCGTCCCTGCACGCAGCGTAGCGGGTTGGCCAAGCTGACTGGCCTAACAGCAGGCACTTCCTTGCTTGAAAACTGAAAATAATTTCTCATAGCCTTTTTTACCACAAGATTTGGAATGTATGGCAGGTACTAGTCATACTAATAGGAAATTCAGGATTATGAATCAAGCAGTTGCAGCTATAAGGTTGGGATTTTTTTAGTGAAAAATCCCTATCTTGTCTTACATAGATAGTATCCGCAAGATTCTGGAAAGCAATGTAGAAAGATACTAGCACTGCAAAGAAAATCCCTTCTGCAAATGATCCAACAGATTATTTCTTTTTACAGTACTTAATCTGGAGAATGTGCTTCATGAAAAATTTGCTAACATACAAAAAAAATTATTAACTATTACCTGTTATTTTGAAGAGAGTGGTTCACACTTGACTTACAGAAGATTCACCTCTTTAAAGAATTTAGACATCAAAAGTGTTATTGTGGGTATTTCCTTTTTTTTTTTTTTTTCATTGATTGTTGTGTAGCTAAATGCCATTTAAAAATCTCTAGCTGAGTGGGTTTTTTTAGTTCAGAATTTGTTCTAGTTGCAGAATGATTATTATGAGGGGAGCCTTGTAGCACATACAAAGGAACAAGGATGAGGCATCCCAAGTCAGATGTCAGAGAAGAAGGTTTTGTCAGAGAAAAGGGTTCTTCCTTCCTGCTTGTGTGTTTGAGAATAAAATGACAATGAGATTACTTCTGCAAGGAAAGTTGCATATTTAACAGTGTACAGGGTTGAACGTGGGCCACTGAAGCCATTTTTACACATTTCTGTAGGGGTAAAGGATTTCTGTAACATAACTGAACCTCTGGTAGCTGAAACAAAACTTGATTTTTAGCAACAAGCTAGTAATTTTGGCAGAAACAGCCACCTGATGTACTTATCCTAAAGATTTATTCCCACACTCAGACATCTGCCAAAATGTTGTACAGCTCGTTGGCTAATACTGAATACATCGGCATGGTCTGTACTGCTGCCATGGTTAATCCTTACCCTGTTTTCTATATGCAGGCATGAAATGACATCTCAGTCTTTGCAGATTCATTGCAGTTGGTCATAGCCACAAATCTTCCACGCGGCTACAGGTGGCTTCAGAACTGAACTGTGTTAGTAATCACTTCAGTACTTAGCACACCTATTTGTTGTTGTTTATACAACTTCAGCATGAAAGCTGCATTCATGCAAGGTCTTTGTAGAACAGTAGCATACTGGCTGGTAACTGTTCCTCTGTGTATTGCAATTGTCCTTTCCTTAGATAAAGAATATCATGCGAATGCTAGAACAGCATGAAATTCAGCCGTACGAAGTTGCACTAGTCCACTGGGAGAATGAAGAGATTAACTATAGAATAGGAGAGTAAGTATCTTCAGGCACTCTTTATGTAAAAGCTAATACACATCTAAGACAAATTTGGGTGAAAGCAACTAGTAAAAGCATCCTTGTCCTTCCTCTTTTTTCAAATGAGTAAAATAAGGAGAGGAGGAAACAGTAAATCTAAGTTGACAGATTTTGCTGTACTGCTAAACTTGCAAGTAATGGCCTTTGTGACTTGGTTATGTGGTAGAGTTTGTAAATGCTGAGTCTCCATGCCCACACAACTGCACATGTTCTTCAGCAATCCCAAGTAGAAACTATGTACCTCAAAAAGAAACAAAAAAACACATTATTGAGACAAGTCTGATTTTAAAGGGGGTTCTCTGTGTAAACTCTACTTGTTGCCCTCTGGGTTCATACACAGAGATGTAATTCTGCACAGAGTTGTAACTTGAATACTATGGAACAACAGTCCTGGCAAGTTGTCTTGCCTTGTTAATTTTTTTTTTTTTCATCATGGGGAGCATAAGATCTCTATGGAAATATTTCTTAATGTAAATTATTAATTAAATTATATGTCATTTTCCAACAGCACCAAAAAACAACTCTAGACAGGACAGTGTAACACTAGAAGCTGAACTAATGAGCTTGAGCTTATTTAAGGTAACCTGATAAGAGGACAGGTTTTTGGGGGTTTTTTGGGTTTTCCTGGCCATTTGAAAACTGCATGTACTATGCAGTTGCGCAGTTTGTGATTCCTGACATATTTCACTGTTTATGCAAGTTTTTTAGTGAGATTGACGTGATAAATTGAATGACTCTCATGCTCCCGTTTCTTTGCTCCTGGTGCCCTGTGCAATACAGGTTTTGGGGAAAGTGACTTCATAGAAGAGAGTGAGTGATGTTGATACAAGTGGCAGAAGAAAAGGGAAACAGAAAGATCATGCAGGAGCAAGTGAGCAGGAGAGAGGTGCCAGCATCCTGCTTACTGTGAATTGTGTGTGTGTGTATGGGAATGCTGTAGTTACCATCATAGCTTGCTACAGTTTCATTTAAACCTAGAAAATTTGGCCACATTCTTAAGTCCTTAGAGTGAGGAACTAATTTTCAGTCATTTGTTTTGGCTATTGTCAGGTTGAACATGAGTAAAATGCAAGTGTGGGGGTGGTATCCATACAGATATGGCATGCTTTATATAAACAAACAACCTTTCTTGCATTGTTGATTGTTCTTTAAATGTTCCTTTGCTGGTGGCTGGGCCAATGAAGATGCTTCAATCCTGTTTTAACAGAGGTCAGTCAAAGCTTCACAAAGGAGAAATCTTGTTAAATTCTGAGCTGGATATTGATGAAGTTGTTCTGCAGAAATTTGCCTTTTCAAATGCCCTTTGTCTTTCTGGTAAGTTAATATTATTTGCGGAATCAGCCTGTGCTACAGGTAGTGAAATGCCATTCTAAGTGGGACTTGTACAGTGACAGGTTGGAGGAGACTTGGTGTATGGCTTAAGCAAACTCTGTGAAGATTGTGCTTCAGTGGGAGGATTAGTTTTCAAAGCTTTTACCTCATTTTCTGCAAATTGGAATTTCCTTACTCAATATAAGTCATCTCAAAGATGAACAAACCACATCGAGAAACATACTTTGCGAAAGCCACACATTCTACTGAGCATTCTGTTCCCCATATTTGAGAACTATTCTATGATAGCAACAAGTGTAGAGTCCAGTATTAGAAACCTGTCAGGATTCATCCTGACATCATTTCGCTAGCAGAGTAAGCTAGACGCCAGCTAAAGCAGTCACGCAGGGCAGTGACTCCTAGCTGGGGAGGTGTCCCAGCATCAAAGGTGCGGACCAGTCACATAAAATGTTTTCCAGGCTTATCAGCCATGGCAGGCTCAGTGGGAGGCACTAGGAAGAAGTCAGGCTCAGCAGTGGTGCTGCTGCTTGAGGAAAGAGACCTCTGTGCTGCTTCAGACCTCGAATGAGGCAGGACGTGGGAGTAGAAGCTAGCAGCAGTAAGGCCGTCCTCAAGAAGACCTTTAAAGGAAATGTGGCCTGTCTACCCCTACTGCTTTTAGGGTCAGTTGCAGGTTTCCCGTAGTATCTGTGGAAGTGCACCTTGAAACAGAAGAGGCATCAAGAAGGAGGATGTGGCTTTTTGGAAGGGATAACCATTTGATCAAAGAGTACATCATAACTAAGGGGTTCTTGACTGTCAAGGAAGAGCAGTTGAGGGAAAAAAAGGCTTTCCTTGTCTATAGTTTTCCTATTCATAAAGCCACAGTGTGGAAGAGTGATGCCACATATAATGGAGCAAGTGATTTATTCCCTGGAGATAACTGGTACCAATTTGTGCTGGTGTGAGACATGCACATCATAAAGGAAAACAGCTGAATAATATTAAATAAAATAAAAGGATGCACATGTAGACCAAGTCAAATTTATGACAGCAGAAACCAAATTATCTGTGTCAGATAATGTGTGATAGCTGACATGCCTATTAGCTTTTTTTCAGGGGCTAAATTAAATGTCATTTAAGTCACTGACTTGGATTTGGCCTCTGTATGCAAAAGATGAGTGGGAAGGATGCTCAGCATCCTTACTGGATGATACTATTGATTACTACAATGACAGAGTTAATTTTGACAACTGAGTCTTCCATGCTTGATTTTTCTGAGAATAGAGTTAAATTTTGATCCGTTGCTACTTCACTCTTGTCTGTGAAACTATGGACTAAAAAAACAAAGGCCTGAGTTATATCATCTTCCTGTAGAAACATCTTTCCATGCTGAAGCTGAGGCATAGTGGAATTTGCGTTTCCATTGCCTGTGTTGAACAACTTCCACAGAAGGGAAGTTACGTCATCAGTGAACAGTATATTTGCTTAAAAAAAAAAAAAGGGAGACTGATTAAGTTTGAATTTAGCTTCAGGAGATACAGGTGGTGTGTCTCTACAAGCCAGCTCATCAGTTATATGATAAGCATGCTGCATCAAATAACTGTACAAATGGAGAAAGAGAGTTCTGCAGGACACCTAGAACTGCAGTGGAGACTCTTCAGGGGCACCACGTGAAGTCAGCCTGACTCCAGCCCAGCTGGTTATCTCCAGCCTCCTTGGAACGTAGTTTGCAAAAAGCAACACACATAGGGTAGGGGACTTAAACATGCAACTTCTGAGCTGTAGCAAAAGCTCTCCGAGGTCTGATCGTCTGGAGAAGAGACCTGCACTCAAGGTCGTTCTGCATGCAGAGCTGCATCAGTGCCCAGTCCAGATTTGTTCATAGGTGTTGTATGAACATTGATAGTGTAATACTAATGGTAACCTGATGCAAATAGTGCTTGTATGCATAAGCTTGTCTGGAAGCAGCATGTTGGCAGGTTTAAAGCAGTTCCTTGAAAGCATATGTACTGCTCACAGTGTTCTCCTTTGTCACCTCTGTGTTGTAGTAAAGCTGGCTATCTGGGAATCGTTACTGGATAACTTCGTGGAATCTATCCAGTCAATTCCTGAGGTGAGGTCTCGTTTGTTCCTCTCCCCTCTCCTCCTGTGCTTTGTAAAAGATCAGTCCAGGTACAGCCGAGGGCATGGAAAAAGCAACTGAAAGCTTAACACCGTAGATGGTAAAGCCATCAACATAGAGAAGCTCAGAACACCTGCAGCGTGGTAGGACAAGATATCATTGGTCATTAAAGGACCAATGACCTGGTCATTAAAGGACCAGGAGTGGGGTTCTGCATTAGAATAATTTCCCATGTTGTGCCACTGTTGCATGTGTATGTGTAACAGGACAAGCAGCATTTAAAAGCCTTGCCAAACACAGCATGTGACAGCTTGGGCTGAAAGTAACGTGCTTTAACTTGAATATAATGAAAGACTTAGAGTGAATTACTTTCACAACAGTATTTTGTGAGTTTCATTAAAGTACACATCCCGTACGATGTCACACATAACAATGAGATTCGTAGGCTTCACAAGCGAAAACATTTATTTTTTTATGAAGGAAATAAATGATAATACATTGTTAACGTTCTACTTTTCCTTTACAACTGAGCAGTGGGCAAGAACACTGTCATGACTTAAAAATAACAATAGTAGGAAGAACAAACAAACTATCCCTTGTTCAGGAAATCATTCAAGGAAACGCTCTGGGATTTTGTGTAGATACTGATGACATACTCAGTAATTTATTGAAAAACCTGGATGAGCAGCTGCATGGTGATATTCTTATAAAGCTAGATAAGCCAGGCACCAAGTAAACAAAACTCTTAATAAGCATGATACATATGCATTCAGATTTTAGTGCATATACATACTGCAGGCTGTAGAACTCCAGACTTAACTACTAGTACAAGGTACCTGATCAAGCAGTGAAAAACTTGTTATTTTGCAGATACTAAAGTCACGAAGGAAGGTAAAACTGTCCCATGCGGATGTAATGCAGAAAATGGGAGAACTGTTTGCATTAAGGTAACTTTTTTGTTTACACCCAAGAAATTGTATTACACAGAACTTAAAAATTTTGGGGCAGGAGGGAATTCCTTCAGCCTTCTTTTGGCTGGAGACCTTGTGTGCTGTTTATGTTAGTCAGAAGACCCACTAGCTCCACTCCCCACTCACACTGTGGCATCTCAACTACAGACAGGTGTTAAGCAGCATATTGAAAGTGGCCCAACTCCACACCCCTTTCCCTCCCTGAGTCCAGCAACATGTCTCTTAACCAGTAATTACAGTAGATACTAGAGTGTCCAAAGGAGAGCAGGAGGGAGGGCAGAGCCAAGTACAACTGTTAACTAACTCCTAGAGTTGGTAAAACTTTTCTGTGAATTCTGTTCTTCCCTTGGTTTACTCAGAAATGAACAATGATGTTTTAAGCAGCCAAAGATTTATGTGAGCAGTAGGTTGAGGATGGGACATTTTAGCTCTTAGCTTTTATAATGTTGAAGCTGTAGCCTGGTTCTGGAAGGTGTGCTGTGCTCAGTCACAAGAGTTCTGAGATACCAACAAGCTTTTAAGGAGCTCCCCAGGAACTTTAATTCATGTACTACTTCAAGCTGCTAGCATAGTTAAGGACTTCTCTGCAGGTATCAAAAGTTAAGGAAGGTGACAAACTGAGGAGGCAATGTTGCCCTACAGCAAAAATCACTTATGCTCAAAACTATTACACTGTACAGTGTTCTCAGAAAAGTTTCAGATGTGGCCAATTTTAAACAATTGCTATAATTGTATTTTTTTTATTGAAAGGGGATTCTTCTCATGTTTTATTTAAAATTACTGGAAATTTTTCCTGTTTCTTTTAACTGCTCTGTAAATATTTGCTCCTGTAATCATCAAAAAAGTTTTAACTACTATAGTACCAATTCTTTTTAGGCACCGGATAAACCTGAGTTCAGACCTGCTAATAACACCTGACTTCTACTGGGATAGAGAAAAACTGGAAGAGCTTTATGACAAGACCTGCCAGTTCCTCAACATTAATCGCAGAGTTAAGGTAGGTGTTCTACTGTTGTGAATTTTCCACACTCTTATCATCTGTCTTTGGCTCAGCAGGGTTACAGACTGCTCCATGAATGTCTGTTTTAGTTCCAAAAACTAAATAAAAAACAATGGGATCCTATACACTGTCCCCTTTTCCACATGTTTGTAACCCACTCACATCTTCAGGTTAACAACCCTGCACCCCCTTAACAGGGTGCACATTTCCTGAGCCACTAAATTAGGCTCTGAGTAGTTACACAAAGAGATTTAATTCTTGTTTTGAGATGTGTGCAAGAAAACAAGTGAAGCTGAGATGTGAAGCAGTCTTCTTCTTGGGGACATAAACATTGCTGTGTATTCCTTCAGTCAGGTCAGTTCATTGAAGGGCAACACAGTGCTTACTGTTGAACCAGGATTAAAAGCACAAAATCTACTTCATCTGGTGTTTCCATTAGTGAACCTACTGAAGTAACAGACTCATATTGAAACTTCTGTTGCTTGTGCCTGTTGCCTTACAGGACTTTCTGTCCTGGTCGTCTGCAGGAGAGCATTACTGCTGCTCTAGTTCTGTTCCGTGAGCCCTTCTGTGGGTTGTGTTCCTTTACTTCATCTCATTCCACTTAGGGAATCCAGATTTGCCACGTGTTTGGAATCTCTTGCAGGTGATGAATGAGAAGCTTCAGCACTGCATGGAGCTGACAGACCTGATGCGAAATCACCTGAATGAAAAGCACGCTCTGCGCCTCGAGTGGATGATCGTAATCCTCATCACCATAGAGGTTGGTGGAGGGCTTCCCCACTACAATAACAAGTGCAATTTATCTACTTCATAATTTGAGAATCAAGATGATTTTATAAATGCAGTGTACTGTACAAGGGGATTAGTCTTCAGTTCTTTGCAAGTTAACTTTTAAACTGCAGCTATAGTTATTTTTCAGATTATCCTATTTACAGTGTAAACCATTTTAAGGATTATTAAACCAAACAAAAATTCATATCAATGTGTCTGCTGTTCCCACAGGTTCTGTTTGAACTTGCCAGGGTACTTTTCTGACAAAAGAAACTCAGGAAGAAGACTGACAAAGCCATAAAGAAAATATGGCCCAGAAAATCCCTGTCTATCATATGCTTCTGAAGTTAGCAGAATTGTGTCTGTTGATATATATGTACGTCTTCTGCTCAAATAAAATTTAGGAGGAAAAAAAAAACAGTCTGTGAACATTATTCCCTGCTGCTGTACTAGTCACATTAGAGAAGTCAATCTGTGGATGTGCTAAGTGTCAAGCTGGGATACTAAGGATGCATTTGTAGGGGAAGTTTTCTGGTGAGCAGGCATGGGTGCACACTGGAGTGACCCAGAGCAAGATGTAGTTTCATCTTAATAAGCAAGAACAGCAGGATAGATCCCTTCTGTGCTGTGTTAATTTGGTGAAGGACTCCACTGCCTTGTCAGCTTGACAGTTGAGAAGATGCTCAGTTCTTAGGTACTTTGTGCATTTCCAACTGATGATGAAGCCTTCCTGTACTTTCCCCAGCTCCACTAAAAATGAAGTAAGGCTCACAAAATTTCTCTATTACTAGACTGTCCACCTTATCACATTACCTGATTCTTATCAGTACAAGTTACAAAGAGTTAATTAGCATAGGGTAAGATGTCTTAAGTATCCTTTAAGGTAAAAGTTGGGGGCCTTTTTTACAGTCTACAGGTCTGTAGATTGCTATCTCCAGGATGTTGTCACTCCTAGGAGTGGACAAAGGGATCATTTTCCCCAGCAAATTCTATTTCTAAACATGGTTCTCAAGAACTACTACACAGCCACTGCTTTATCACCTTTTTCAAAGTCTGGTTAGTCCAGTGTTTTCCTTCAGGAACATAGCCTAAGAATTCTGCTAAAAGCTCCTGAAGCATCATTAACAAGGAACAATGACTAAATTCAGGCTAGAAGTGTGACTACGTTTGCAGTAGCTTACTGTTCTCTCTTCTGTAAACAGTATTCGAGTGCATTACTAGACGCCTGTCAAACAGGAGCATCAAACACATAACATGATTGGGAAGAGAATAAAACTGAGCAGTGCTAGGAAAAACATCTGACTACAAAGCCAGGCTTTGCCATAAATTAAGTCACCAGTGCCATGGGAGCCTCTTAAGAAGCAGCAGCTCCTCTTAAGAGTAGAGGCTCTCTCCTCAGAATCAGAACAGGTCATACCTGGAGACCTTGATTCTGGAACAGCTCAACCACCACCCCTCTGAGCTGCTGAGAAGGCCGGAGCCATCAGCCCCACGCAGGGAGGTGAATCAGTCGGCACAGCAGCCTGGTGACCCTCGCACCGTACGCTGCAGAAGAGCTCCTCAGCACCCAATTCCCCACTGACACAGGGCTATTACAGAAACATTATGGCCTTTATGCAGCAGAGAACCTTAACAAGCTTATTGCCAGTGACAGACAATTAGGTTACGGTTTAATTGTAATTTTTCTAGCAAATATTTTTTCACCCCTTTAAACAAGCTTTCTTTTCCCCTCACTTGAGTGTAATATACTCCAGAACTTTATTTCCCATTCATCTCATATTGCTTCAGTATTTCAGCTAAATTGCTAGCATGTATATTTGCAGGGCAACTGCATTTACCAGGAAAAGTGGTTTTAACAAAGTCATTTCAGGACTCCTAGATACTCTTTAAAAGCATAAAGTGTCTAGGCTTGATTATCTCAAGTAGTACCTTGAATAGAGTCCCAAGATGGAACACGTCAAACACCTCAACAGAGGAGAAGCAGTTACTGTTGAAACCTTACATCAGTTCATATCACCACATAAAATTGTAGCCATAAAAATCACACTATTCTCCCCATCAAGTCCCCAACCCCATTTACTGTACTGAGTGGCTATTCACTGTTCTGCAGCTTCAGTTAAGCCTTAACTGTACATTAAGTGTGTATCCATTTTTTTCCTGCCAGCCAGCAGCTCCATCAAAGTATGAGGGGTTTTTGTTTTAGCAACTAACCAAACAATCTCTTCCAAAGCAAAAATACTCTCACTGTATTACACATGCAGAGCCAAGACCAAGCTGGGAAATAAATGCATCAAGAACCTAATGGAGCTTTCCCAGCACACAGTGAGCAGAGCTCTCCTGCAACCAGACAGCACTTGGGGAAACTCTTCCCCACCTGCCATCTTCGTTTCTGCTTCAAGCTGGAGATCTCATGGGGACCCTGTGCAAGCGTACGCATGGCCTGACCAGGAGGACCTTTAAGGGCAGGGGCAAGATGAGATTCCAGTTCCAGAAGCAACACAGAAGAGCCTTGGCTGTGAGAGCACACCGGTCTCGTTTGCCTTGCCCACCACACACTTTTCACATGTAACTGAAAAAAAAAAACAACTTCACTACACAGTTTGCACAGTTCAAATAGTTGCCCAAATGAGTCTATTCTAAGCAGTTAAGGTGACCTGGGGAAAAAAAAGAAAGTTACAATAGCAATAAATACAGAATACATAAGGAAAACCAGAATAATCCTGGTATATCCAGAACCCTACAGTTTTAACCTTTTTAACACAATTAAGAACTGGCAAAATTCTGTTCACGTAAGAACCTTGTTAGACTATCCTTTATAAGGATCCCTACAGTGCAGACTGCTTCTGTGTGTGCATTTTTCCATCAAATGAGGTAGCGGACAACTTAGATTTTTTTCTTTTTTTTTTTTTTTTTTTTTTGCATATCTGCTAGAAAGTTGCCATAAAACTAGCTATTTGTAATGCTGAGAGTCACAACACCTGACTTCTAGGTCCACTGACAAGAACACTAAAACATGTAGAAAAAGAGTCTCTCCTTCCCCCATCCTTCCTCAATCCTAGGAGCTGAACAAACTTCAGATTAGTTTCTTAAGGGGAAAAAAAAAAGCCAGGTACTTTGTGCCTGTCTAAATTGAGTTTATTTACTGATAGCCTAGCAACAAAGTTACCTTGTAAGGAACGTACTGGGCACTAAGACATAGATGGATATCCTTGGTGCTGATAGTGGTTGTGGTGAACCTTTTCCAGTTTATGGACCCTTCGTGTGCAGACAAACTGAGAAACTGCAAAAGCTACTGGTGCACTGAGTTTGTCAGCTTGCCTCAGTCACTCTCCCCAGATGAGCAAGATACTGTCCAAGGCAAGTCTCCAGGCTGGGAACTACTAATCTGTGAGGTACTACCTTCCTTCACTGGATGGCATTTAACATCTTCCAAGAGTCTCATTATCCTCGTCTCCAGACTGACTTATGATACTAGTGTGACAGCTACCAAAAAGAAATGCAGCATCTGAGGTAGCCAGATACAGTAAATTATATGTGTGGGATTTAAAAACTAAAACCACTGCCCAAAACATTGGTTGTCTGGAGGGGAAAAAGAAACCTTAGCTATCTGTCTTAACTACCTAGGGGGAGGAAGTGTCTTGAAATGCAGACAAGCCCAGCTGAGAAAAGAATTCTTAAGAGACTACAACTCCTTATAACCAGAAGGAAAACAAAGGTCTTTCTCAGCCTTAAAAAATTATTTTACCATAGCTATACACCATAGGAGGTAGCCTGTGTCTTCCCATCCCCAAAGTGCCTGCCAGTGACATGCTTCTTGACATTACCTGGGTACTCTGCACTACACAAAAACCAGGTGGCTGAATCACAGAAAACAGCAATTCCAACAGTTTGGGGTCCCCCAAAATTTTTGGCAGAGTAAGAGTACAACCACTTTCCTAGTCCTGCTGGCCAGACTATTTCTGATACAAGCCAGGATGCTGTTGGCATTCTTGGCCACCTGGGCACACTGCTGAATATTCAAGAAATCAAGAAACACTTTTTCCAAATTAGTGAATTATCACTACTAAATTATGGTTACCACAAATTACTATTGGCCCCTGAATTACTTTTAAACACTTTCCTAACTTAAGCTGGAGCCAATCATGACAAAGTCTCTTGTGATTAAGTATCTCACAAGCTTAACAGCATAATTTAGATGGCATTACATAGTATGGCAAAGGTAGGACATCTGGTGAGCCCACAGAGGGTGAACATCAATGCTCTTTCC
>NW_008588579.1:24723-28409 GCF_000691845.1 Merops nubicus
GCTTCTGCCTCTGTAGAACACCTCACCTGCACGGGCTTTAAAAACACACTCGCTACAGCTGCATTCTTTTTACCAAGAAAAACAAAATACTTAAAAATATAAGTGCTCATACATACTTAAAGTACCTCTATTACTGTAACTTTATAGTCACGGTCAGCCAAGAACGTCACTCCAGCCAGGAGCGCAGTGACACGTTTGAACTTTTCCAGTTAAAAGCAGGCAGGGCCCAGGGCAGAGGCTGATCTGGGGCGAGGGCAGAGCCAGAGAGCAGCCTGCTAATCTGCACTGCAGGAGCTGGGGCAGCTCCGTTACACCAGCAGCTCCCGCTGGAGATCAGGCTCCTGAGAAGAAGAGTTCTATACGTACAGTAAAACCATTTCCTGAGATGACAGAATATCCCTTCCCCCTCCCCACTTGGAACTGCAGCCCCTCGGCAGCTGTTGATAAAGCTTTGTTCACTAGGTGTAGAAACAATTCCTAAATTAGCATATTAGGGTATATCGACACCAGAAAAACGGCCTAGCCTAGAGAATGGCAAAGATCTATTTCTTCCTTTTTTCACCTTATACAGCCTACAAAAAAGCAGCTTGCGTATCACAGTTCTTCACCTCTAGGACAACCACACCCCACAACAACAGTGTAAAAGGTCAGATCTACTCAGGGGACTTGACCCCTCGTCTATCACCAATGCACCCCAACAGTCTCCCTGTGGCAGGGAAGCCAAGATGTGAAAAAGCAGAGCTGTTCCACAGCTGCTGCTGCTGTGCCCTTCTGCCAGGATGTGGCATGTGGATCACCTTTATGTGCTTCCCACCCCCAGTGTTGCGTGAAAGACGAAGGGGATTTGGGCCAAGCGTGTGAAAAGTTCTAACAGGGAGCAAGGATGCAGCTCTGGGTAAAAAGGTTGGAAACTATCAGAGGGACAATATTTCCTAATCGAGCGAGAAGCTACTGCAGCTGCCACGCTTCCCACGGAGCCTTCTCACCAACATAAATCACAAGTGGAACTGTTAGAAATGGCAGCTGTGCTAATAAAACAGATTTACAGCATTCATAGAAACTCATGTTTCACTCCAGCTGTACCGACGTGGCAGCAGCGCCCCACACCTTCAGGGAAGGGCCCCTGCCCAGCGGGGAGGACACGCGGCTCCCAGACGCCCCCTGCTCTGGCAGAGGCGGGGATGGTCCTACGGGAGTGGCGAGCAAAGAGCTCCTCAGAACAGCCACTCTGCTTGCTCCTTTCTCAAAAAGGCTGAGAAAGTTGAAAACGCAGTGAAAATCTTTGCAGTTTGAGCCTGATTAACATCACTAGATCTGTCAAGGTTTTGACTGTAACAACAAAAATAATCTGCTATTCCACCCCAGACTTCAGATGAACTCTACCAAAAAGACACAATTACAGGACCTGGGTATCAAGGTCCTCAAGTGACTTTTTACTCAGATTAGCAGACACCTCAGTCATCCTATTAACACTTAAATCATCAGCAGTATGCTCATTTACAATGCAAAATATCATCTTACTAGACAAAATTCTGCCTTTAATCTGGGTATGCACAGCGCAAAGCAAAACCAAAAACCTAGGAACTAATCCTATCATCCACAGCAGCACAACTGAAGATGCTCTTTGGTGTGTACCAATATCTGAATCAGTTGGAACAGTCCATTCAAAAACTCATAAAGCTATGAAAGAAATTCTAAACAAGAAACTGAGGGGAAAAAAACTCAGCACATAAAAACTCAAAGCACAACAATGTCACTTAATGAAATAAGTATAAATGTTAATTACAATTTCAGCTGTATGGATTCCAACTTAAAAAAAAAAAAATCAAAAGATGAGCTGGAAGTAAAATTTTAGATTCACATCTTAAGACAGGTTCCCAAACTGCAACAGATGAGCTGCTCATCGCTCCCTGCAACACAGATGATGTCTCTCTCAGGTGTAAGTCACCACTGAAGGTGTGAAATTTGGCAGCATCAACTGAACACTGAAATATTCCTAAAGATTCCAATAGGCCTTGAATCAGAAGGGATACTTTTAAGTTAAGAATTGCATTATTGCTGGATTAAAGTATTGCAGTCCCAACAAAGGTGCTTTAAAGCTTATTGTGAACTAGCAATAATTTTTTTTAAAAAGGGTTTTTTTTTTCCTCCAGTTTCAGAGATAGCACACAGGGGAATCCCACATGAATACCAACACAGAAACACTTGAGTGCAACACAGGAGAGAAAACACAGGCCACGAAGCCTGCCAGATATCTGCCAGAAACACACTGGTTTTCCTAAGTAGCCCACTCAATTTAATTAAAAATTCTATCGCTTCACCATCTTCCGTAAGAATGAGACAAATCATCCACAACTAAGCAACTTGAGTTCAAACGCCCATCTACCCTCCTTCCTTTGTAAATACCTATCTTTGTCATTTTGCAGAGCTGAAATGGAAGGGAAATGTACAGGGGGAAAAAAACGCCGAGTAGACAGGTTAATTACAGTCTGTAAACTTTTGCCATGCACTCACGCTGCAGAGCTCAGGAGGGCCAAAGCCGCACCCCTTGCGGATCAGCACACCACAAGTACTCGAAGCAGGTCCCTGAAGGTGCAACTCTGTTCAGCTGCTTCATTCAAAACATTGCAACAGCAGCAAACAGACCGTCAGCTTTCAGCTCTGCTAAAATTTAAAAAAAGCTGTTGGGGTTGGGTTTCTTCTTTCCCAGGACTTAACTAGTTAAGTTTTCAAGTGCAGCTTAATTTGGATAAATAAATTAATATTCCTGAGCTATACAAACCAGATTCATGCTGTGTCTACCAAGACATCCAATAACTTCAGTGGGAGAAGGCAGAGTCAGGCTCACATAAAATTTGTCCAGTCCTTGATCAGTTAAGATCCTGTAAAAATAACAATAGCCTGGGATGACTGCAATCATCTGTTCATCTACAAACCAGACAACACACAAGACCAGGACTCCTCCTCCTCTGTCAGCTCACCTGTTGTCAAGACACTAAATTTTAAGAGTTTGAGCCTCTTACCCGTCTTATTTATTGACATGAGAAACATCATCCCAGCTACAGCTAGCCCCCTACAAAGCTTGCTGTTGATAAGCACCTTTAAAAGGCAGTAATTATCTGGACATTGTAGCATATGCTGTTCCTGACCAAGAACAGAAAGCATACTAGACCAGGAGCAGGCCCCCAGGGCAGGAGGTGTGAAGGAACCCTCTTTACCTACTGCTGACCGAGTATCTTCCCACAAGGTTTTCAACAAAAAAGTTTCTCTCTGAATACGGTTTTGTCTGCAGCATAGCTCCAGTTAGCGGATGTCACCTTACAACACCAAATGTTAAGACCTCAAACTTAAAATGTAAAAAAAAACCCCAAAAACCAATTCAAGTAACTTGTCCACCTACACGGACAAAAAGCAAGCCCAACATCGCCACTTCTGCACTCTGAAGCGCCGCTTTCGACAAGTGAACTTGCAGCTCCCCGTCTGACAGTTCAACCAAGGCGTACGAGGACAGGTTGCCGAAGACCGGCCCTCGCCGCAGCACCGAGCGGAGCCCTAACTACACATGTCATCCACAAAGAAGCAATGGGGACCGGCACACCGCTCAGAGTTCGCGCCCAGAGCCCCGGGACACCGCTTCCCGCCGCCGCCGGATCGTCCTCGTCTCCCCCACGGCTGGGTTCCCGGTG
>NW_008588580.1:0-11102 GCF_000691845.1 Merops nubicus
TTCAAATGGGCCCCAGCCCAAAGTCGTTGCACCCTCCCTGGCTGACTGCCGCGGTCTGGAGACCAGCCACGGAGGACGAGGACGGGCCCGTGGGCTCGGAAGATCCCAAACTAAATCACGCCCTACGCACTACCCCTTCCACCGCCCGCGGCGGCACCCTGCCTCTCCCGGCGCCCCCTGAGGTAAACCGGCCGCACCGCGTCCGCTTTGTATTATTAAACGAGGGAAATGAAAAAAAAAAAAAAAAAAAAAAGGGAAAACAAACAAACAAACAAACAAAAAAACCCAACAACGTAAACACTCTTACGATTGTCGTGGAAACGGGATATAGCCAGGTTTTTCAAAGGGGAAAAATTAAGCCATCAGTATATGCCGAGTTTGCCTTCACATCTGTTAATTATAAGGGGATGATTTTGGAAATAGAGAAGTCACGGTTTAGAGCCTGGTTCAGCGAAGCCTGTAAGTGGGTACTTCACAAAAACAGGCTTAAATCTATCTCCTCTCAGTGACGTCCTCACACAGGCTGGTGCTCATGGGAATAAACATGTGTTTCGGGGCAGTGGTGTGGGAGGAGAGCTGGCCTCAGTGGCAGGGCTGAAGCTCCACAGGCTGTGCTGTGAAGTTGTGAGGGTACCCCAGACCACCCTGAGCCCAGAAACTTTTGTTGTTGTAGTTGTCAGTATTGTGGTGTTATCCTGTCAGCGTTATACAGTAAGAAGGAATGAGCCCTGTTTCAAAGACTTTAAAGAACAGAAAATGTCCCTGTTGTTGCTACTATTATGTTATGATAGTATCATTATGATGTTCCTACATTGCTGTTATAACTTTCACAACATCATGTGTCTGACTTCAGCACAGTCGTTTTAACATCAAATAGTCTTTTACCTCAGAAAATCTTTATTTTAGTTTAGCATGCACACAGGTTTAAACTTAAATAAGCCTTGTTAGACTCTTACTTGCTCAAGCAGATACAAGGTGGTGGTATATTTTATAGAGCAATGATCCACTTGTTACTGAAATTATGAATTCAGTAAGAAAATTAAAAGATCAAAATCATTAGCTTGAATTATGTTCCAGCTTCTTGGTTGTTGACTTTAAAATATCATTCCATAAGAAACACAGTGTTATCACTGCTAATTATTTTCTTACAAGCTTTAAAAAATTCATTAAGGGTTTTGTGGGGATTTTTTTTAAAAACACTTCATCACCTGAATATGTCATATGTGAAAATTTTGGCTTCATTTGTGTAAGGTGATTTTTCCTACCCCTGAACTCTAAAAACATCAGGTCTAGAGGTAAAATCTTTTTTGAAATCTGTCAATTAAAAATAATACATTGCTTCCTATGTTTACAAGTAAATAATTCATTCAACCAATCCGCATGATTTTCTGTTTGGAAGCTGCCTTGATTTTTACTGTTTGGAATTGTCAATACTGAAAATAATTAGAGCAGAGGATGAAAGCATGTTCTGTGCCTGCTCAAGTAAACTCTCAAGATATTTAGGTTTTCTAAGTGGTCTTTTATTTTTAGACATTAAGCTATTTTTATGTAAGGATTATTTTCATTAAGTTGTATAGATGTTTTTCTAATATGAGGTTTTTGTAAATATTCTTTGTCATCAGAATAATAATTAAAATGTAAATTAAATGAATACCCAATAACTGGAAAACCTTGCACACTTTTTCTGAAGCAGAAAATAATGGTCTACATAGCAGACAATAAAAAGTAGTCTTTAATATGTTTTTGAACTGTTAAAGCTTTAAATTTTGAGACACAAGGCCACTATCAAGTTACGACACAATCCTTTCTAACATCATTAAATGTACATATTTTATAAGTTTACATACATATATGGCATTTAGACAATATACATTAACTTCATCTATTGTGAGCTTTTGTACATCTTGCCTTGCAGAGTACTTAGGGAGCATGAGTATTTTCAAAGATCTCTCTGACATCTGTTCTTAATATTCTAACATCTTTCTTCCGTGTACACTTGATAGACTACATACTTTTGGCAATCTTTGGTATTAGAATTGCCAAAATTTTATATTAATTTGAGTGCCTTGGTTTTCAATGAGTGCAAGCCAGAATGAGCTTTTTTAGAGACTCATCCTTGGAACCACGTTATTTCTAGAAAGCCAAATGTTTCAACATTCTTTTAAGGTAATCAGAAATGGATTTATAATAGAGTAAGGAAGTGATTTCTGTTCAGGAACAGTTGTTCAAATGTATCTGATCCCTCATCGTTATTTCTGATTTATGTATTTTTAAATATGACATTGTGTTAGAACTCCATCCAAGTACCAGGCCGTGGGATTTTCCTTTGCTAGATGCTTAACCTTCCTAAATGCCCATTTTAAGTGCATTGATACGCGTGTGTAAGTGGCATCTCATTAAGAGATTTTCTCAGGCTTAGATGTTACAGTGTTGAGCAGCATGCTCAGCAGTTGTCCGCAGTCTGATCACAGAATGAAAGGCACAGCCGTTAAGTGCATGGGCTCCTTATGAGAAATGTGAGAAACTCCTCCTGACAGATCCATGTGAAGTCTGGATCACACCATAAAGCCAAAAGAGATCCAGCAAGGAAGTGCCTCCAGGTACTCTGGATTTGCAGTCTGACAACAGGAAAGGTTCCTAGGTTCTTTTTCAGAAGTTAGCTAATGGTCATTTTTCTGAAATTATACCATCCAGTGATTAGGTGACTATAGAATTCAGCTGCAGTTGAATCTCTTTATTTCAGAGAGCCTATTCCCTTCAAGTCTATTTCTTCTATGCCTCTGAAGAATTCATTAGTCAGAGGCCTGCAAACTGTTCTGTACTGGTTGGTGTAAGCTTATATCCTCTGGGGAAGGCGTTCTCCAGTTTAGCAAGCTTTGGGGAGAGGGAGAACATGGCCTGGGTTTCAAACCTGACATGTGGAAGGGAAAGATGAGGTTCCACTTGCTCTTCAAAGGATTATTGTGGTAGACAAGTATATAACCCACCTTTTCCTACTCCAGAAAGAAAGATGAGATTGCAACTACTTTATCTGAGGAGGCCAGTGTAAGCACTGAGAATCTATACCAGATCAGACACAAGTGATGACTGCATGCATCCTGATGGACCCCAGTGTGAGAAGTAAGTACTGAGTTGTATGGCCTTGCCCCCACCCCCCAAGATTGTGGCGTGTCAGAATGCATGTAGAAGCCAAGCTTTAGGTACCAAGACGCCTTCAAGGTGATAACTAGAGTGTAGATGGAAATTAGAATTATGAGGCACTGGAACACGGTGCCCAGGGACGTGGTGGAGTCGCCATCCCTGGAGGCATTCAAAAAACGTGTAGGTGTGGCACTTGAGGACATGGTCATGGTAGCGTTGGGTGATGGTTGGACTTGATGATCTTGGAGGTCTTTCCAACCTTAATGATTCTATGATTCAGTACCTTAGTCTCTAGAATAATTGGGAGAGGTTTTTGAACAGTTTTTAATCTATGTGTGATACTCAAAGCAGAACTTAAGTGGGAGCTGATTGTGTGTCAGCTTTATGCATTGGACCTACTCATGTGAAAAAGCTGGGCTTCAGCCCCGTGTGACCAAGAACACCTAGTGGGCATGTTTTATACATCAGATACATGATATAAAGATTTCATCTTGCATTGGTCCATTTCAGAATCTGCAGAAACAAATGTGAAAAACCCTTGCAGACATGAAATCCTGTCTCATTCATGGTAAGAGTGGCATTTTATAACAACTGAATTACAGATCAAATTTTGTAATGTGATATTTAATTTTGACTGTGGTTGTTTCTCTTATTACAAAAAGCTAATTAATTAAGCTGCTTTATTGATAGTGTTGCCCTATGTGACAAATATTTATCAACCAAATTAATTTTCATTTATTATCCTGTAAATTCAGTGCAACTTCAGTGGAGAAACACAGATCTAATTACATTCATTATCACCCTGGCTCATTCCAACTCTGTTAGAATTTTATGTGTCACTGCTTCCCCCCCCCAAATTAATCCTTCTACTATCCAAACAGAGATCCATAGACCTTTCCAGTTAACATCATACAATGAAACCCCTAGACACAAGATCTGTAGTAATGGTTGTTATTCTGTGGCAGTAAGGGTGGCTATGGCTTTTGTTCTGTTCAGCATGGGGAAAGAGTACCCTTTATAATGTGTGAAATACCAGCAAAAGACTTTCTCGAGTTGCCTGTGTAGTGGAACTGCCATGTGCCATCTTAACAACAAACACACAGCCCAGAAAGTATCTCTAAACTGTTATTTTGATTTATTTTTATTCCTGCTATAGTTTAGATAAATTATTTCTTTCCTATAGGAAAGAAATGATACATGAATTGCCAGTATCACTTGTACACCATGGTTTCCTGAATCCAGTATTTTGAACTATGTGGATTTTGGCTTCATCCACCACAGCCTGAGGGCTTGATGTGCAGTCAGTATGAACTAGGCATGTGTCCTGATCTACCTGATGGTGTGTGTCAGTCTGGGCGTTCAGTCTTTTACAGCTATCAGAATAAAGTCTGTAGTAGCATTTATATAAGGGATACAGCCGTCTCCTGAGTGTTCCTTAGGTTTCCTCCTAAATGTTCCCTATAACGCCCCTGTTGACTCACTGACCCTAAATGAAGCAAATGAATGTTGAGCGAAGATAAGTAATGAGTAAGTACGCAAGCATGCATAAAATACTGTTGAAAACTAAAACGGCAATGGACAAATAAGGGCCACATCTTCCTTCATGCCTTTGCTGAGATGTGCAATTTCGCTTTCTTTCAGTAGATGTCAGCAACGCTACAAACTTGGCCCGTTTACTGCTGCCAGTCTTTCCGGTTACAATTTTAATGAGTTTTCCAATTCCAGTTTTGCAAAGGTATAGCCTATCTAAACTGGTGCAATCTCCTGCCCTCTGAAACAGGATTAGGGACTGCTATTCGGTCTCTTAGAATAATATTATAGTCTCAGTAATGCAGAACTCATACGGAACTTAGTAGAAGGGGCTTATTGCTACATTTTTAGAATTTTCTGAGCGTTTACTATGCCCCAGGCACAATGTGAAGTAATATAAGATGGCTAATATTTTGTTTATTTCTGTGAAGTAAATCAAAACCGTGGGAATGTTTTTATATAATTTGATTTACTCCTATCTCCTACAATACATCTTCAGCTCTGCTCAGTTAATCCTCAGCCTGCTGTAAGAAAGGGACACAATCATATTCTGAGCGAAAGCAATGGCAAGTGTTCTGTTGGCTCTGCTGGGATTTTTGTCAGCCCCAGAGGAGTTCACAACCATAAAGGAAGGATATGGAAGGAAGTTTCTTACTAGAATTTTGTCTCTGTGTGTACCGTAGAAAGAAAAAGGGCTGTTTGTTCCTGTTTGTAAGGAACATTAATTGTACTGCATATTATAAAATAAACAGAAATATTTCAAAATCATCATGTACATGAAATGGAGACCAGAGAACAAACATTCCAGTGTTTATTTGGTTAGAAATGAAGAAATTTCATTATCATCTGATTCTCACCGGAGGGTCTTTTCCTTCATCTGTAAGAGGAATTTGTTGGTTTTTTTCATATATTGGGTACTTGTGAAGCATGGAAGATTTGCACTTTTGGAAGTTAAGGTCATACCCCCAGAAAGAGTAAGCACAGAAGGCAGCATTAAGCATCTTTCCACGTGCCTGTCACCATCTCACTGGTGAGAGCATCAAAATAAGCAGCATTAAGAATTAGAGGCCAGTTCAGCCACAGTCAGTGCTGAGGACATTTTGTGTGATATTTACTTGTCTGTGAGGAGTTGCATTTTATCTTGGCTGTAGAGTGCATCTACATATGCCATAGCCAGCTAGAGTTGGCCAGCTCCAGACCCAAAGTACTAAACCAGAGGCCCATCCACAAAAAAAAACAAAAAAAAAACAAAAACAAAAAACCCCAAAACAACAAACAAACAAACAAACAAATAAAACAAACAAACAAACCAAGGAATCAAGTGGAGTAATTTTAACTCGTAGCTAAGAGAGACAGAGAGCTGTGCTCTCCGACCCTGTTTTAGCTTCATTTTTTTTGTGTCGCAAGCAACATTACAATGTGTTGCTTTCAAGCCATAGGTTGAGAACCACCATGTCACAGTATTCCTTTTATGTTCTTGTTCCCCGGGTTCTCTGTCCCTTCCCATGATCTGTCTGTTTTGGTGTCCTCTCCTGCCTCACTATTCCCTGTTCCTGTATTTATCAAGTGGTCTGTGATCCTCTTCTGCTTGTCCGTTGACCCATTCTATATCAATCCTGTTCTTAGCTGCACTTTTCTCATAACCCCACAGGGGTGGGCTGGGAGATGCTCTCTGGCAGGCAAGCACTGGCAAAGGAATAATTTCCAGTTATAGGGATGGGTCCAAAACACAAGGGAGGCAGTGGGATTTGGGCCCCCCATGCGGGCCTGTTGATGCCTGGCTAGCTGGAGCAGACAAGGAGAAGCAGTTAGCAGTTGGACAAAATGAGCATGGGGTATGTGGCTCCAGAGTGATGAGGCAGCAGCAATGCAGAATAAATGCTACGTAAAGGCGTCGGTTAGCAGCCATTTGGGAACTAAACCAAATGACCCCAGTGTAATCCTGTTCTGCTGCCTCCATTGTTCTGGGCTGCTTTCTTACTTGCATAGCCAGCAGGAGGAAGCTGGTGGCTTTGGCTCCCTCTCTGAGTCCTTCTTTGGCTCTCCTTGCTGAATGGTTCTGTTTCTGCCTCTGTTGTTCAGCTGTTGAGCAAGTCTGTTTCTTAGGGTTTTGCTTGCTCTGCAGGGTATGAAGTAGGGAATGCTGAATCTGCCACTGCAGAGTCAGAGGGTTTTGAGCTAAACACACATCTGTGTGAAGTTAGGCAAGAGTTGCTTCTATGTTACAGGAGTTGAAAACAAAGTGCAAAAATAGTGTGAGTTAGCCCAGAGTTCACAAGAAGACTCAAGCATTTTGTTGGCAGAGTGATGGGAAGTCTCCCCAATTTCAGGGCTGTGCATCATGACAGAGCCAGAAGTACTAAAAATGGGTTCCACCAAGCGCCACGTTTGGTTTTATTCTCTTACATGTAGGTCTCCTGGGAAGCTTCTTTCTGAAAGGTGAACTTCAGCAATGAGATTGGGCATACAGCTATAACACTGGGTAATTTAGGAGGGTAAATAGTTGGTACTTAAGTTGTATTAAGAGTAAAAATTGAGTATTCCCAACTTCACAAATACTACAGTGTGAAAGAAGAGTTGTCTGGCTTAGTTTAGCTTCGTGCTTGTGACAACTTTCTCAAGTCATGATTACTGCACTGGTGGATTGGTTTGAGTCTGGTGGCAGGTCTGAGTTTAAATATGACTTCACTGGAAGAGCTGGCATAAGTCTTTATTAATACTAACAATGTTGAGCATAACATCAAAGCAAGGTTTAACTATTACACAGTTGCATAGCTAAATATGAAAAATAAGGCTGTGAGTCTTTCTGCATGTGCACTATTTCCTGACACTTATTTTCAGGCTTTATGTACATCAACAATAACGGACCAACCCAGCCAAAATTTGCTTCCACAGCTGCTGGCCTTAGGAAGTTCCCTGGGCCTCCTGTGTTCTGCAGCTGTGGAGGCTATTCCCTGCTCTGAGTGAAAGAATCTCCCCTCTCCTGTGACTGCAAATGCTGAATGAGACATCCTGTAACACCCTGTTCAAGAGGGGCAGAGCTAAGAGCTGAAGGCCATCCTTGGCATTTTAGTCTTTGTAGATAATGACAGATGTTGCATAACCATGAGCAAGGAAACCCTGAGGTCCTAAAATGAGAGGAGATTTCTGGGGAATTATTATAAAAGTTCATTGCCCAAAGGTCTTGGTGCTGGTTCTGCTCCAGAGAGAGTGAGGAGGAGAGATACTAAGCAGAGGTTTCAAGAAAAAATAATCTGGCATATTAAAGTATTGCAACATCTTACGCGAGTGCAGAGAACACATTTCTCCACACACACCAAGACTAAGCCCAGGAGAACTGCTGCATGAAATGTTTCTTACAGAAACAGCAAAAACGTCTCACACAAATCTTGCCTACTTTAAAGTTTTGCTCTGTGTTTGAATATAAAACTGTCTGTGATGAGTTTCACTTAAATTCCTGAATTTGCACCTTTCAAATGACTTGAAGCCCACTTACGGTTTTGCAACGAAACCTGGTGGTTTCAAGCGAGTTTCAATTTGAGCTTTCAACATTCTTGCTCAAATGTGAAACTCTAAATGAAATTCAGGGGGTGCAAAAAAACCACGTATATGGAAAAATCAAAGGAAAATGTGCAAACCAGACATGCAAAATTTCCTACAGCTCAGGCTCTATCCATTTATGCAGATTATCGTAGTCTCCTCCTTTTTGCTACATGTCTGTGGAAGCTATAGGTTCTGGTAGCAGTAGCTATCAGGAGCAATATGGACAAAGAACTGCAGTGTCTTTCCATGGTTGGCTACTGACCTTATGGGGCCAGCAATTCATCCAAATCTAAATTTGTCTTCAGAACAGTTTAAGCTCTCCTGATAATGTGTAACTGAAGCTGAAGAAACAAGGTTTGAAGCCTATCTGGAGGTGTGAGAAGTTTTAGTAACTGAGATGCAACAATTACAAAGAGAGCTAGGTGTGGGAGCAGGAAACCAGATGAATTATGAAGTTTTATCTAATTTGCATCCCTGCAGCACTTTGGTTGGAAAACAGAAACTAAGCATGGCTTTTTATTGCATGAAATAAATAAAACAAAACCAGAATGCTGTGGTGGCTTCTTCTGTAAAGCATGCTTCTGTAAAGCATGCAAAGCTAAAACCACCACATACAAAAATGATCACAAGAAAACTGCAGGCTGAAGGCTTGGTGATACATGCTCTTTGCAGTGCACATAGCTCACAACTCTCAGCACAGCTGAACTCCTGGGAACTGGTAGGAAATCATGGCTCTCTTGAGTCAATGGGAATTTTGCTGTGGACTTTAGGGAAGCTGGAACTTCACAGCGTAGCCCTTGTTGTGCAATATATTGTTCCTGGCTCTTAAAACCTTGCAAAATCTCATAGGTGGGCAAATATGCATTTGTAGTGCTCTGGGTCTTCTGTTCAGCAAGAGTGGGAAATTAAAGGCTTTTTCACTGCATCTAGCTAGGCTCCTGGTAGCAACATACTATCCTACCCATGAAAATTAAATACATAAATGTAGAACTGCCATGACTGTAAGTGGTCTCATGTTGCTCATTCTGCTTGTTTGTGCCGTACCTTCCCTTTGTTCTGTCATCTTAACCTGCTTCAGTATACGTGGACTTTGGTAATATGCAGAGGAAGGGGTCCTGATCTTGTTTGGGCTTTAGGCACTAAGGTCCACATCCTCACTCACATTCACAATGTGGGCCTCAGGTAGCAGTTGTGATATAGTTAATATTCAGTTACGTTATGAAGATAATTTAAAGTACTTTCTGTTAAGTGAACTGGCACTTCTGATTGTGACATTAACGACAGAGAAATGCCATGTTTGGCAAGGGAATAGGGATTAATTTTTGGGCCTTGTTCACAGATACCCTTAGAGATGTGACACCATTGCTGGGGAAGCTATAAGAATTTTTTTCTTAAGAATATGTTTTTGTCAGCTTTGAACGTCGACTCCTATGAAGTTGCTAATATTGTTATGAAGGGTTTTATACTCGATTTGTTGAGTTCTTCCTGTGAAGTCAGCCACAACTTTATTTTCACTGTATGTGCAAGATCTGGCTGGTTTTGGTAGTTTATGTTTAGGGGCACAGCAAATTCTATTAATTAACCACTCAAAAGCTTTGCATTCATAACTGAAATGGCTAGGATTCCTTGTGTCTCCTTCCCTTATCTCCTATATCTGTAAGGCTCGGGTGCAAGGACAAGATCTAGAGTCCTTTGGAGAACTTAAAAGTGTAAAAGCAACATACTGTGTATTTTTCATTTACGTAAGTCTACCTAAATAAATGTACAGATGAAATGACAAAAGGCTGGCAATAAAATGGTGTGGAGCCTGGGACATGTGTTTCTAGTGTAGCATGTTGGTAGGGGTCCCAGAACAGTTCCTGTAGCCCTGCATACCAAAGCTGTAGATGAGTGGGAGCTTAGGACTGAAATAACACTGTTAGTATTGTCCCCTATTTTATTCTTGTGGTGGGAAAGGCATTGCTAAGGAAAAATCAACAACTATTTTAATGAGAGTTTGAGAATTACTTTAGCAAATCACAGTATTCATAAGGTGGTGTGCAGGGGTGGATTACCCTTATGAGGTCCACTTCAGGAAACAGTATGGTACTATTTCCTAATATTTTGAACCTTCGCCTGTTCCTACAGAACTTAACATCTATAGAGGAAGCAGCTGGGATCTTAGAGGCAGAGACAGCTGTTGATAACAGTGAATAGATATCCAAACTAAGATACCAAATCAGGAACTTTCAGGAAAAACACAACAAAATAAAATGTGATGTTTATATCTGTGGTGGCTCCTCTGGAGAAACCCTGTAATGATTGTATTGTGTTCATAAGTATTGCACAAAACCAGCAGGGTGTAGCTAGTGGTGTAGGATTTGGAACATTAGTTTAAGACAGAAAAATATGCAGGGAGGGAACTGATTGCCAAGGTTGTGTGAGAATCAGTTGGGGTAGGATTTGCTGTGTCGGTGTTGTAACCAGTCTGTGAGTGCTCCTTCTGAAGTCTGCAAAGTGGGCATGTAATATAGCTGCCCACACGTAAGGAGTTTAGTGCCAACTGTGGTTTGTTAATTTATTTTTTTTTTCTTTTTCATGTATAGATGAATAAGGGAAACGATATTTAAGTTTGTTTTGGTTGGGCATGTGACACATCAAAAAAATTGCCCGCTTATTTTCCTAGCCTTGCTTTCTGCAGGAGTCCAGATAGCTTCAGTTGCCTCATAAATCCACAGTGATTACAATGTATTTATTTATTATTATCTATGCACACACAAAATGACCTCAGCAAAGAAGATGCCAAAACAATTCCTCAATTTTGGGAGAAAAAAACGATTCAGTCCCCACCTCTGTTCCACCCACAGCCTCCCTCTGGGAGCTATGATTTTGTCTTGTGCTTCAGCAGG
>NW_008588580.1:11133-27043 GCF_000691845.1 Merops nubicus
GAGTTTGAACTCTACGGTGTGTTGTATCCTAGGTGTACTGTCAAACAGACTTTGTGTTGGACACAAGGTGCTTCACTTGAGTACATCAAAGTACTAAAGTTTCTTGTAGAATTGTTCTTCATAGTTTTCAATACATGACTAGTTATTTATGTTATGTTATTACCTAATTTCAAATAGTGTAAAAGTTAAAGGGAAGAAATGCTTCTGTCCTGTGTTAGAGGGATGTGGGACCAAGTTCACTTCAGTAGAAAGCCAAGGAAATTGTTGAGAAGCATGACAAAATAGGATTGTGCAGTCTTCTGGAATTTTGTGTGGGTGGATACTTCCTATGTATTGATGAAGGGGACACAGTTCTGTTCAGTGCTGTGGCTGATATAACTGGAGATCTTTTAATGAATTAGCTCTATTATGTTTTACATCATATTTCACAGCAAAATCACAGTGTCAGTATAGACATTCGTTTGATGAAGTACCAAGAGTGGCCATTTCTTTTAAGGTCAGGTGTAGGCTCTCTTGAATTTTGGAATTTGGTGACATAAGAATATCTTGTGCTAAATTATTGTGTTTAATAGACATGGACATATATATCTTTCATGAACTGATCAAATTCCTTTCATAAGACAGTCTTACTTTTGATTTCCACATATCCTATGGCAACAAATTATTTTATTTTACATCATTTTATGTGGTACTCCCACCTTATTCTTTTATTGTGAGAAATAATGACTAGTCATTCCCTGTTCAACCGTATTTTCTTCAAGTTATCTCTTTTCAACCGATGTTGTTTTATATGGTTCCTGATGTGTAGAAGCTTTTTCATACCTGTCATCTCTTTCTAGTAAAGATCTCAATCAAGCAAATGATCTAGAATTAGAAAGTTCCGAACAATCTCCATGTAATGTGCTCTGTCCTCCAATCCATTGGCAGAAAAGCAATGAGGAAGAAAAATTATTTTAAAATATTCTTTAAGACTAGATACAGTTCAGGATCTGAATCTATGTGTCACCGCATACACCCTCCTGTAGTGGACATAACGTGCTTTCAAGGCTTGAGAAGAAGTGTTGAAAGACAAAATATTATTAAAGATGGAGATTAAAAAAAAAAAAGACATGAGAACATGTGAGATGTGCTTGTTAAAGTTAGATCATAGTCCATTAAACAGCCATTTAAAACAGTAGTTGGTCTAGCAAATGTATATCTGTTCTAGATGTTCTGCAGCAAAACATTTGCTAGAGAGCAGCAGGGGACTCCTAGGTTTAGACTGTAGGAGGCAGGGATTTGTAGAGGTGCTGCAGGTGAAGAACTGCCTGAAGGAGAGCGGAGAGTGGGTTCTGTTGAGGAGGGAAGTACTGGGTGAGAAGGCAAGGTTACAACTGAAGTTCTTTGGTGATCAGTCAGGAGACTGGATATGTTTTATACTTTTAGTAATGACTTTGATATAAAAAGACAGACAACACTGGGGAAATTTGATGACAACATACAGTTTGGATCTGTTGCTAATGTAGAAAGGGCAGTAGAATCTTACAGGAAGAAATGGATGACCTCTAGGTTTGAAGTAATAGGAACAGGCTGAAAGTTAATGGAATGAAGTGCAATTTCTGATATAATCTGGAAGATCATTGTTAGGAAAAAAATGGAGGAATGGACAGACCTGACTTTTTAGGTGATCACAGGATGGCTAGTAGCCAGCAATATGTTCTAGGCACAAAAAGGAAAACAGAATTTGAGATTGAGCAAGTGTTCCTGGTTGAAATAAGGAAGTATTTGTGCCCAGCAAGGCATGATGAGGCTGTATCTGAATATGATGTACAACTCCAGTTTTCCTTGTTGAAAAAAGGACTCAAGCTACAACAAATCCACAGAAAAGTTACCACAATCATGGGAATGATAAGGTTATCTGCAGGAAGAAACTGAATTGGCTCTGGTTTGTTTGGCTTAGCAAAATGAAATCTGATATATGACTTATAAACACATTCATGGGAGAAAATACCAGAAAAACAGTGCTATTTAGAAGACAACAATTAAAGACAAACAAATTTGTATAAATAGACTTTGAGGAAATTTGAGCTGCTGTTTAGATTTCTAACTAACAGAAGAGCCAGGTTCTGGAACAAGCATAGTGGGGTGGAAGAAGAATTAGTTTTATTATGGAGTTGTATCAGTTTATTAAGAGGAATAGTACAGTACACTTTTCTGTGAATTAAGCTGATGGCATAACCCAAAAATCGTATGGAGGAGCTTCATAATTTTTTGCTTGATGCTAAGTTTGTTAAGCGCTTGGATGGCAGTATTTAAGGAGTGTGTAGATATTGCATGAGATGTTACTTTTGATTCAGTGGTTAAACTTGCGAATCTATAATGCCTTAGAATATTTTCACTCTAATGGGTGAAACCTGGATGCTGTAGAGAAATCCACCCTTTCTAGAAGGCCACAGAATTTAACAAATCCTCATGGTTTTGGAAGTGAAGGCATTAAAGCTGCACTAAAAGTCATCTGTCATCCCTCTGAAAGACTAAAAAATGAGTGTATAGCTCTAGAAGCTGCTCCACAATGCCAACATTTATTCCAGATTTCATGGATTTCCAGATTTGCACTTGCTATGCTATGGTTTATTTTTTATAACAATCATTTTTCACCAATGAATAGTACAAATAGCATACTTATTCCACTTAACACACTTAGATGGAGCAGGCGTTTTTACATCCCAGTAAAGAACATATTTCCCGTTCTTAGTTTAACATGTTAATAACTTGCTCAAAAATACCTTTGCTAAGGTCCTTTCCTATCCACTTCCATCTTTGAGCGCCCAAGGAAGAAAGGTGTTACGAAACCAGAATGATTTTCTTCTCTTTAAAAGGACTCTCTTAACTTAGACACAGCCAAATTCTTGTTAATAAAATTGTCAGCATATTTGTGGTCTAATCAGAATGACATAGCTTTCAAAGAAGAACCTTTCCTAAGTATTTCCCTTTCATAACAATAGAATGCAGGAGCATATGAAAATAAATACGCCGTGTGGAAATTTATATAGATGTCAATCAATGTTTTATGTTCTCTGGTCAAGATAAGTTGTACTTTTGAAATCCTCTAAAAGCTGCTGTAATACTTGTATTTCAGAAGAAAAACATTGTCCTTCTGGGAGGATTAAGCCCATGACAGCTTTTCTCCTTAATTTCTTCTGCTTGATATGCATGTCACCATAGGTTCATATATATAAGATTTTTACAGCCCAGCAATGCCAAAACTCCTCCTCTTGTTTTAGCCAGATGTTTCATTTTAGAGACATCTTTTTCAATGAAAGTAAAGCCGATTCAGACTTTTGAAAGTGGATTACTATAAAATAAATATCCCAGAATAGTTGCGATTAAAATTCAAGTTGTTCTGACTGAAACAAAAAATGACACCAAAGGGGCTTTTAAATGATGATTTGTGTACTAATTGGCTAAAATTCTTTTTTTTTTTTTTTCATGTGCTAACGTTTGTGCAGCTGTGCTTGTAATATATCCTGGAAAATATAAGATAAATTTCTATGCTCCTTGTGGTTTTAGGAGAACTTCTCCTGAAAGAAGTTCAGGGAACTTGCTATGCTCATTACTCACAGGAAGGATAGTGATGTTTTTCTCAATGTTATGTCTCAAAAAAAAATTTGTAGAACCCACAATCTCAAATTTGCATACTGGTTTGACACAGTAATGGTTTTCTATATGAAGCTTTCATTTTGTATGACTTCTGCAGCTAGGACAATTACAGAATTGTGAAAAACTCTTTTTATACCAGTGTACTGTACTCCAGATAAACTGGAGTCACACCGCTGACGAGATCATTCTGAGAACCCTGATTGTATTTTCCCTTCAAGCTTCTGTCCAGATTGACAGTTTCTAGACTTTTTGGTCTCTCCTTGTAAGTCAGCTGCCGCTAACCATTGATCACTTTAGCTGCTTTCTCTCTCTCTCACTTCTCTAGTTCTATTATTTCTTTTTTCAAGATGCAAAGACCAGAACACACATAATTTCTGATGGTGAGTTAACATCTGACATTGATGATGTCCCTAAGGCTGCATTTCATCCTCTGTTTGGCTTAACAGTATCCTACCTTTGGTGCTTAAAGGTAACGGTAAAGCCACTGAATGTAAATTCTTTGAAAATGGACATTATGGTAGAAGGGTTAAGAGTAAGTAGCCTAGTTGTTGACAAAAGAAACCCGGAGAGCTAAATATACAGTTGTTTAGGTTTGCCAGAAGGAATCAAATTTTACTGGATATGGAACTAAATTATCTGGACCTGACAAAACAGGTGGGTGGAATCTCTACATGTGAAAATAGAGTGACAATTTGATAAAGCTGGCTATAACTTTAAAGCTTATTTTTAAATTAATGTAAGTTGATTGTATCTTAATGAGATAGCTTTAGCCATCTGTATGAAACATGGAAATAACTAGATTATTTCAAATGGCTTAATAAAGCAGTTTCAGAGTAGCTAATAAAAATCCTTTTCAAGTGCCATACTCCTATGACACGAAAAGGCCATAATGTATTTAGCAGTTTTGAATGTGACCTCACCATTAACTGTTGCTTCTTTATTGATGGTTCAGAACAAAGTGTGGCTGTAGTGCTGTTAGGGCTGATGCACCCCACGGTTTATACCTATGTGGAGTTATTAAGTTATTAGCTCTTCCTTCTACTGACTTCCTGTGCAATTCAAAAAAAAAAAAAACCAAAACCAAACCAACAGAAAATAATCCCATCTTCTTCTCTTGATTGGTACTGAAGGCTGAGATTATCAGTTTCCTGAATGGAAATTTCCTTCTCAGCTAAGAAGCTGACTCTGCTCTTAACTACAGTAAAACTGTTTTAATCAAAAAGCTTTAAATCTAACCCATAGCATTCTGGAAGACATACCTTATTAGGCCAAAAGATATCCTTTCTTGAGTCTTTCCTTTTCTTTTTTTCCCCCATACTCATTTTTGGTCTACTCAAATATTGTTGCTAAACTACTCCTAAACTTCAGTGTCTCTTTCTCTCCCACTCTCTTCACCTCTCTTATCACACTCAAACTCCTGATGTCTACAGATTTTAACAGTTCATATTTTTTCACTTTCCCTTATCTTCTCGTGTTTACTTGCTTCCTTCTTTCCCCAGCTTTTTCTCCTGACACAAATGGTGTTATCTCTTATTTTGGAGTGTTCTTACAAAACAGGATAAGGAACCGTAGCTTTGTGTTCAGTTTGGCAGCTGCTGGTGTACTTCACATGCTTGGATGGGCAGGTATGTAAGTAAGATACTAGGAGGTACAAATGAAAGGGAAACCACGGCCCTTGAGGTGTGCAGTGTTAACTGCCTTTGTCACTGCCTTGCTTCTTCTGTAAGAGGAACTCGATGATGCAGTTACAAGCAGGGAAGGCCAAGTTAACTTATGACAGTTAGTGGCATGTAAGAGCACACACAGAAGTAGTTACCATGGAACGATGGACATTTGAGGTATCACCACAGATACAACCCAGCTTTCAAGTAACCTGCTAGTCAGTGAGGAACACAGGTAACTTTCTGTTTGACTGACATTATAATTCACCTCCAGTTGCCAGACCCATTGCAGCAATGAAGAGTGCTCTCACCAGACAAGTGCTGAAGCATCTGCCCATGGCTAGCACAGGATCGTCATCCTGAAAGGAACTTTCAGGCTATAAGGGAGGCCAGGAACAAAGCAAGCTTACGGTTCCACTGGAAGGGAGAAAGAAACCTAGCTCTGCTTTTGGTTTTGCTTACAAAAAAAAGTAGTCTTGGGCATACACAGGAAATAATAGAGGCAGAATGGAAAAGACTGCCTATATTTTTGACTTGTTTCCTTTTATCATTTTAAAGACAGTGCAATTTTTGGTCTACAGCTGTGCCTTGCACCAATGAAGCCATGCATGCAGCTTCACTGCCCTGTCTCCTTTAAGTTTCACATATCACCTCCTCTGCTGATGTGTGCTGCATTCCTTCCTTCTCCCATGACTTGTGTTGTGTTCTACGCCTCCTGTAAGCTGACTGTATTTCTCTAACCAAGCCTCCAAAAGGAAGAGAAATGAGTATGTCCTGCCTCTGTAGAGAAAGAATGAAGGGAAATAAACAAGGTGAGTAAAAACCAAATCAGGAACAAATATGTAGTTTCTTTTTTCTCCCTATTTTCCTATTGTAGAAATAACTAATTTCTCATCATTTCCACCACTAATAAATGCTGCTATCACTTTAAAGTCAGGACCACATACCCCATGGTTCTCCAGGGCATTTCCCAGTAGTACAAAGAACTCAGAGGTTTGAGAGGGCCATGGCTCTAGGGAAGTGCTTAGCAGAGCCTGGACTGGTTTCAGTCTTGTGGCTTTGTTCTGCAGCAAGTATAAGATAATGCCCTTCATTGAAGTTGATAAAATTGAGATGAGCTGAGTTAATCAGAAAATCTCTGCTACCTTTCTACCTCTCTTACTCCATGGCAACATATGTGTTTCCCTCCAAGTTAGGAAGTCTTTACTGTACTCCTATCGTATGTGAGGCCAGAGGGACAACTCTTGCTATCACAAGAGACTAATTCCTGATTCTGTGTTCTAGGTACTGAAATACAAGAGTGCTTGTGTATCTACTGGTTGAAAACCCATGATTCTCTGGTGGTAGGTGAGTGCATAAAAACACATTTCTCCAGTGCTTTGTCTGGGGGTAAGAATGGTGCTGTGTGTAGATGGAATTAACTTCTCTCTGATTTTCTCATATGGGCCATGTCATCTGATACAGTTATAGTCTGCTTAAGTACATAGATTATTAACTGTAATGTACTTATCTAGTCCTGTTTCTGTTACTGCCAAAACATTATTTATTTCAGTAACTCTGTGTGGCAGTGGGTTTCACAGGTTGTATGAAGTGTTTCCTTTTCTTAGCTGTAAACGTAACTACATGAAACTGGACTCTGGATGTGTGTATATAACTCTTGACCTTGCGTTCTGAGAAGTAGAGCAGGTCCTCTTTTTTTCTTCCAGAGATCTTCACTTGATTAAAAAGTTTTCATTGCTTAAGTTCTGCTAGTCACATCACATGTAGCAAAAATAAACACACCAGCTGATGAATGGAGGACAAGTTATGAGGGTAGGAGAGGCAGGGTTGTCACTTACATCTGCAAGATTTATTCTTGCCTTGTTTCTGTATGCAGTATGTTTCTTGCGGCCAAGCTGAACTGCATTTAAACACATAATTTGTGTATACACTTTAAATTTAAATACAAGGATAATCCCATCACTTACCTTGAGTTGATTTGTAAGACTTTGCCAAGTCAACCTTTAATTGCACACATGGTTTTACATCCTGCAACACTTCAAACAATGATCCAGGTATAAAATCTTTGCATTGACCCCCTAATCTAACAGCAGCAGCATTTGAGAATATTATTTTGCCTAACAGAATTGAAAATGAACTAAATTAAAAATAACTATGAAGCATTTTAATTGACAGTTGTCTAAATACCTTTCAAATTAGGGTAAGCACCATTCTTGTCCCTTTACACCTGAGGAAACTGAAACATGTAGAAGTTAAATGTTTGTGAGTATTAGAACCAGGGAAACTTAGGAAAGTCTTGTTAGTTCATCCTCTGAATCCAGGCCAGAGCCATAGCCACCGGCCAAAACTGCTTCAAAGTTCTTCCAAATATAGAATCATAGAATCCTTTAGGTTGGACGAGACCATTAAGATCATCAAGTCCAACCGTTAAGCCAACACTACTAAGTCCTCTGCTAAAACAGAATCAGAATCTGTCAGGCTTGGAAGGGACCACAAGGATCACCCAGTTCCAACCCCTCTGCCATGAGCAGGGACCCCTCCCACTAGATCAGGCTGCCCAGCCCCTCATCCAGCCTGGCCTTAAAGACCCCCAGGGATGGGGCCTCAACCGCCTCCCTGGGCAACCCATTCCAGGGTCTCACCACTCTCATGGGGAAGAACTTCTTCCTCACGTCCAGCCTGAATCTGCCCACTTCCAGCTTTGCCCTATTCCCACTCGTCCTATCATTACCCGATAGCCTAAAAAGTCCCTCCCCAGCTTTCTTGTAGGCCCCCCTAAGATACTGGAAGGCCACAATAAGGTCACCTCGGAGCCTTCTCTTCTCCAGACTGAACAGCCCCAACTCTCTCACTCTGGCCTCGTAGGAGAGCTGCTCCATCCCTCGGATCATTCTCGTGGCCCTTCTCTGGACACGCTCCAGCAGGTCCACATCCCTCTTGTAATAGGGGCTCCAGAACTGTATGCAGTACTGGAAGCAATACTTTCATATATTTTCATAATTCTCACTCTTCAGTCAAATTGGATATAAGCATTAGAGGCCCAGTCTTGAATGTTACAAAAGTCTTGTTCTTGATTTTCCTGAGAGTAACAGTGAGCCTTCAATTCAAGAAGTTATCAATCATTTATTATGTTTTCCTTATTTCAGGTGTGTGCTATTTCCCAATCCGTTTTCTATAAAACTGTAAGAGATATAATTATACTACTTAACAGCTTCATTAGGGGAAGGGTAAGCTGGATGAGGGGTTTAATTTGTTCAGGACTGTCTCTTTTTAGTCAAAGTCACTGATTTTTTTTTTTTTTATGTCTGTGTCATTATCTGGAAGCATCACTGTTTTTTTTTAATTTATGGCTAGTTTATATATTTGGAGAAAAAGATTAGCACTTGAAACGAAAATGTTGGGGTTTTGACATGGCTGATTTAACAAAAAAAAGGCTATTAATGGAAACAAAAATATTCAAATGTTTGTTGGACCTACTATTTGAACCATTCAGTTGAAAGGATTTGAAGGTAGGCTTGTATTCCACTTTAGACATAGTACTTACGGAAAATGATTTCACTTCATGTAGGTATTTCTTCAAGATACCCAAAGGCATAATACCTGCAACTTAAATACCCAGTGAAATTAATGTAAGGAAGCTATTTCATATTGTTATAGCACTGTCTGTCTTCAAATTTAACAAGTAACATAGTTAAACCTTTTAACTGAAAATTACTTTGGAGGTCCTGCTAGAAACTGCAAACTGCAAACCCTATGTGCCATTACTGAGTCCTGTAACACAACAGGTACAAAGTCAAGTGTCCCTGACAAGCATGCTCTTGGGCTGTGTGGATGGGAAGCTCTGTGTCCTTCCAGAATGAACTTCCTTCTCCTACAAAGGCTGATTATACAGTTTAAGGATTGTTTCATGAATTCTATATACAGGTACTTGTAAGAAGATAAATTCATTGTTCCCTCCTACAGAATTGCTTTTGCTTGATGTTGTTTAAGGCAGGAGCAGTGCTTCAAGGGAAAGAAGAGTTTTATTATTGTTCTTATGTCTGGATTTTTGGAATATGGGGATTTTTATATAGGATGGAGGTGGTAAGAGTAGTATTCCTTTGCATCTCCCAAAAGAATTGGAGTTGGAAGCTACAATAAGATATGGGATTAGTGAAGATGTCCATTAGTAGTGGCTGTGCACAGCTCTGGTCACGCAGCCACAGCAGTCCCTAAGATAGGATGCGCATAGCTCCAGACCATGCCACCAGGGCTGTGGAAGGGTTTCATTTAGCTCTGAGGAAGACTCTTAGTTAAAAGCTGCTCAGTGTTGCTATTCTGTCTGTAACTGTTTTCAGAAGTACTTTATAAAGTAACATTATGGTCCCTGACACTTCCAGTGTTGCCTGGAGTTGGGTACCCAGAAGCTGAGACGAAGGAGATGTGTTTTCAGAGCTTCAGAGTGTCTTGGCTGTTATGAATGCTACAGCTGCAGGAAAGCAGAGGTTAAGAGTCCACAAAGCAGGAATTTTTTCCTCTGCTAATGTAATTTGTGGAGAGGTACCAGGATTACCTGCTACCAGTTCAAGACTTCAATGTTGCAGACAAAACTAGATTTCACTGCCTTCAGGAGTAGGAGGACAGGACCTGGGCTGTACTTGAGCTGGTAATGGGAAGCTAAAGTTGATCTGAGGAACACAGACCTGATGAAACAGATTTGTTGTTTTCGGGTGCGTTTAAGATGGTAACTGCTGTTGCTTCTTTGAAGCTGCTTCCTGCCTGTGGTGGAAGTACCAGGAGAAGGAACAACACTGAAATCTTAAGGGTTTGCCGTAACAAAACAGGAGTTATAGCTGCTTTGCCTTAATTGCATTGAGTTGAAATGGGTTGAAAATGTAATGACAGGTGTAAAGGAGGAGAGAGTATGTGATTGTGTAAGCTTCCTTCCCTGGGGAGACTAGCCTGAACTGAAGAGAAGTTAGCTTTAACTCAGTCTGTTTAAAATTTAGATCATGTAGTTTAAAAATCTGTGTTATTGTGAGCTCTTTTACATAGAGGTCAACTTTATGCGACAGCGTGCATGAGTGCTGAAAAAGCTTTTGTGAGAAAATGTGTGCAGTGGTATAAACCCTTTCCAGAAGGGAGTCTCAGGTGAAGTGAGAAATTGTAAGTGCATTGTTCCACGGCCTGGTAGGGGAGCACGTGTGCTGCAGCTTTCAGTGACTTGCACCGGTAATTCCTCTTTTCAGGGTTGAGTTTGATGGAGTCCCATCACCACTGAATTGGAATTTTCTACAAATGCTGGAATTTTAGTTTCTAAATACATTCAAATCCAGTGTAGTATTTAACTGGAAATACAAAACATTTTCAGACAAATACGTCTTGTCCAGTAAGGACGAATTCAGTCTGTCAATAAACTGAATGCGTGTAAATAGCCTTTGAATGGGAAGTAATAGGGGATACTGTGTAAAAGTAGAAATACATAAAACTTGGCATTGTGAGGATCTGCTGTGGAAATACCTGTGCCAAACTAAAGGAACATAAAGCCTTTGAAATTAGATCTGGAAATAAGCTGTAGTTAGTTACTGTTATTTGCACAGACCTAGTTTGTGCACATGATATGCCAGTAAATTTTCTGAAAAGATCTACTCCTAGAAACATTCTGTCACGCAAGTAACTTTCATCAATGCTGCATCCCCAATCAGATTGCTCACCTGAAATAGCAGAATTAGGCTACAAGATAATGCTGATCAGCTTCTCTTTTCAAATCGGAGTGTTTTAGTCTTGTGGCCAAAACGGAAATGGAGTGCTTCCCACCACCCTAGCTTTACTAACAATTTTGGTTTTGTGAAAGGTCAGCACATGAACGTGTCTTGTAACATTACACATTGCCTTTACTCAAAAAATTCACATGCCCAGGAAAACTGACAAAACAGTTTATTTTGGAAAATCAGTAAATCCAAATGATGGATACCATGTGTCAAAATAATCCCTGGTGCACGTGCTTGCATTTTCACATGGATGTTTTTGAAAATTATACTGTGGAAAGTAAAGAGAGAACCAGTTTGCCAGGGAGCAGACTTAAGCCACTTTTCTGTACAGACTGCAAGATACAGTCTCTTTTACTAAACATGGAAGCAAAAGCAGCTCCAATTTTGCTTTAGCCCTTTGCTATTGTTCTCCAGAAGTGCCAAGCAAGATCTAAAAGAGCCAGTTAGTGGAGCTAGGCAGAGGAGGATTACGGCTGAAATTTCAGAACTAAATATGTAAGAATAGCTAAATGGTCTTTAGGATTCATTTCATATCACTTTAGCACACTGAAAACTTTGGTGCTTAGTTGAAGATGGTTCAATTTGAGAGACAGGCATCTCCAGGAGGAGTTTATTTAGTGTTCATCCTGTCTATTCTAAAATAGATGAGGTGATGGAGGATGTTACAGAAAAAGTTCTTGGCCTCTAAATGCTGACAAATACAGCACTGTTTAAACAAGTGAATAGTCTTTCTCTTATCTGCTTGCTTTAAAAACTCAGGTAAATCTCAAATGAAGTTGTTAATAACTTCCACCTTGTTCAAGTGTGAATGGAGAATGATTTGGGGGATGCTGAGACTGCTGCTGTGTTGGATTACACTGATTACATTTCACTGACACTTTAAGGACAGGCTTGCCCTTTTTTTTTTTTTTTTTTTTTTTAAAGAACCCAGATACGAAAGTGCATGTAAGCTCCTTGTTGAACCTGTCCAGGGTGATACATAGCAAATCTTGAACTGGAAGAATAATGCAGAGTTCCTGAGTTCCAGGACGTTGAAGTAACCAGCGAGGTCATTACTTGGGAATAGGAGGATATGGACTTGTTTTGGTTACTTCCTTAGGTGATTTCAATATAGTTAGTGAGACATTTCTGCAAATACATTAACAAGTGTTTTGAAGTGGTAGTAGTCTGCTTCATCTGCACAATGTTCTACATGTGGGAATATATATGGAGTAGAGGTTGAGGTGTCTCTGGTAACAAATCCCTAGCCTGCTTTTATTTTGATTCTGGTTAATGTTTGCTCATTGACCTGGGGATAGGAAATCCACCTTTGAAAGCATCATGTTAGTATCATGCTGACAACCAAAATCTATTTAGTGAACACTTAAATTTGCTGAAACATTTAAAACGTTTGGTAGAGTTGGGTTTTCAGTCCTATTCCTAACATAGAAACAGGCTTATTACTGTCAGTCTATACTGTTGCCAGGAGAACAGGGCATTACCTTCCATTCTTCTTCTTATATATGCCTTAAAAAAGATGCTGGGATTATAAAATAAATTACTGGTTTGTAATATAGCTTTAAGCAAAAGGAATATTTCAATGGTGACAGTTCTGGAAATGCTTTAACTTTTAAATGCTGACACCAAATAATAAGTAAAACTTTGTGATTAATGTTTCCAGAAGGGACTATTAACATTATCCTACATCTGTTCGTGATATAATATCCAAATGAAAAACACTCACTTGGGAAAAAAAAAAAGAAAAAAAAAAAAAGAAACCCCAAAGAAATATATGTTTATGCAGCATTTCAGTGCAGACTTAACTCTAATGTGTGGACATCTTTGGTAAGACTTAACCAACTAATTTTTCATCTGATCATTTATTTAGTCAAATCTCTATAGTACTCCTGAGGTTGCTTAAATTTCATTGACAGCATGTCGTTTCATTTGCTGAAAAATGTGGTTATTTTAAATTACACTACATGAAAGAGCTTTTTATTACTTAGAGTAAAATTAGCCATCATATTTGATGAAAATGCTTAATGGTAGATTAGGCATAAAGTTCTGTGAAACATAATTTCATAATTAGTTCTTGCTGATTTAAATATTTGAGTTTTTATAGAGGAGTTACTTTTTTATGACTAGGACATATTTGCAGGAGTCCATCATCCTTTAGGAAATGTTTAGGAGTACTGAAGCAGAATTTGTAGAACACATGGCAGCAACTCATTCAGAAAATAATTATTGTGAAAATAATTACCTGTATAATTACCTGGGAATAATTTGCCCATTTAAGACAAAACCCTAAATTGACATATGTCACCAAAATAGCTGTATTAATTTCAGTTTGTATACCTTGATCTCAAATTTATTTTACTTAATGAAGAAAAGTTTTGGAATTCATTTCCTCTATGAAAATGTATGCTGAAAAATCACGTTTTTCTATGCAAAGTGGTATTTTCATTAGTATTAAACTACAGTTTGTACCATGCCAAATATTTTCTGAAGTGTGTAAACTGGAATTTCTGGTAGCTTTTTTAGATTCTTGTTGAATAGGCATTTTTTTCTATTGATTGTGCTATTTTCCATGGACAAGCAATTTACAGTTTTCTTGTTTTAGCTGGCATTAGAAATCAGCGGTAAACCTAACAGTCAGGCAGCACCACTTAACAGGCCACCATATTTATTTATTTATTTATTTATGATGCATCTTTTAATTGATGCTGTTTTGTGCTAGCATACTTTAATTTCACCAACCAATTCTGTTATGGTGTGGGTTCAAAAATGAGGTGGAAATTGCAACACATGGGATGCAGGGTGCATGTTGCCTGGTATCTTATGCAGATTCAGCTTCTGCGTGTGGTGGAGCTAAAATACTGTCACAGGTGGTGTTGAGTATCATTCATGAAAAAAATTAATGTATCTTCAAAGTGAGTGATAGAACAGGAGCAACAGGTTCATTGGGAATCTCAAGTGTTTAAAGTTCATTTAATGCCTTCACGCTTTGTTCGTGGTAGCCATACTTCAGGCTAATCTCTCTGCTAGTCCTCTTTCAGTTGAATTGAGGGTTTTTCTATAATTTATCTTGGAACACCATTGTTGTAGCCCCTATGGATAGATCAAGATTTATTCCAAGTAATTCATGAAGAACAATATCCAGACAGTTCTGGACACAAGACTGCCACAAGAATGTCTATTAAATGACATCTGTCATTTAAGCTGCCTGCAGTGACTTTCATGGCATTGACAGTGTTTAAACGATGAAATCTAAACTTCAAATTGGCAAACTATTTGTTTAACCAACTGCTTCTATAAGACATGCAGATTTTTATTTTTTGTTTTAATATTTCTCTGTTTATACATACACACATGGCTTGCATGTATTATATGCATGCAGTTCAGTAAGAACAGATCAGGTTACTTGTCTTTCCAGGAAGGAATGTGTAATACACTTAATTTATATCGATAAGAAAAAAAAAGTCAAAACACCAATTAAAACAAGATTTCCTTATATTTTTCATGTAGTTTCTATCCTTAGTTACTGAATTAGAAGGGAATGAAGACACTGTCATTTGGGGAAATGTATTTCATCCTATATAGGCATCAACTGTACTGAAGAAATGCTTCTGGTTATTTTAGTCTGGTTACAAAAGAACATCTCACAAACATAACTTCAGCTTTATGTGAAAGAACATACATTGTATCTCATCATAGGAGATGACATTCAGGTTATTTGGTTGTTCATATCTGCAGGAAACCTGTAAAGGGAAAGTTTCTGTTTTCTGTGCATTCTGACCAGAGTGTTTGCCATGCAGTGTGACTCAGGTTTTCATCTTGTAAGCTGTAGCTCAGGAAGTTGGCATTCTTTTCCTTGCTTCACTCCCCTGTCCTGTTTAGAAAAAAACTTGAAGCTATCAAAGGAGCTAATACAGATTTTCTTTTTCATTTTTTTTAAACAAAGAAAGAAGCCAGAGCAAGAAGGGGTTTTAGCAAAATACATCTCTTATGACTGTCTCTCCTAGTGCAAAGATGTAGATTTTGTGTTCAGTCCTTCAGTGTAATGCATTTGTTTCTACATGTTTCTATTAGAGGCTTGTCTGCTATGTCAGATTGTAATGTGTCGTATTTTGCACAGCTAATTTTTTTTCCTTAGCATTGGATTATATAACACATCTTTTCTTTTAGCATAAGTGATTGGGCATAACTGACTCCTTTCTGTTGCCTAATTACTTTGTTTTGACATTTTCTGTGTGTGAGCTCTGATAATGTGTCTGACATTTACCTTACAAAAGTGACCCTTTTCTTTGCTATTTATGTTGTCATTAAACCTGTTTCTGAAACCAGTTTGTCACTTGAAGTACAGACAAAACATTGTTCAACACGTGCAACACAACTGCCAAACATCAAACTTGTATGTTCATGTCAGACTTCTTAGCCAGCAATATTGAAACAGCTGTGAATGCTAGGCTTCTTCAGCCTGTGGTTGCTGAATGAACTTGGAAAGCGTGAGCAGGGGGAAAGGAAACTCCAGTGAATGTCTATGGCAAATTTTCTAGCTTGGTGGTTATAAAAATGATTCTGCTAAGTCTGTCAACCTGCTGAGAGCTTCATAAGTTCATTATCAACATAATTTACTTAAAGGGCCCTTATGGAAGAAAGGAACATTTGTGATGGATAAACAGAAATGGTGGTTATCGTGTTTTCCTACAAAATGTTTCTGCAACCAAGGCAGAAAGAATACTGTTGAGGAATTTTTAGGCTTAACACTACATACATTGTTTAGTGTTAAATTTCAGAGGGGCTTAAAAGTAAAGGAAATTCATATTTCTTCCCCCTCTCCCCTCCCCCCCCCCCAAACAGATTAAACAAAACCCTTTTTGG
>NW_008588580.1:27074-40779 GCF_000691845.1 Merops nubicus
ATCAGCTTAAGCAAAACTATTTTGGTATTTTAAAAAATTATCATTCATAGCTCTTTCTGCCACTCTGCAGACAATGAAGGCTTTAAAGCTGTAAAGTGTAAAGAGGTATTTTTTTTTTTTTAACAGCCAGAATTTGGTGGTTAAATTTGTTTTAGGGTGAAACTGCAACCAGATGTACTGAGAAGAAAGTGAAGTTTCATATATAAATACAACAGTGAATATGAGTTACTGTGGAGGTTATACTCGTCATAAAAAGAAAGGAAATAAGACAAATGGAAGGATAAGCTTCTGCCTAAGATGACCTTGTGTTTTAAAAGAAACAAACAAAAAAGCTGTATCTCTTCAGGAATGTTATATCCTACAAGTTATGTCTGTCCTTAGGAAGCTCACTAGCAGAAAAATTGTTAGCCTGCAACAAATACTGTCTCTACTAGCAGGAAATAACGGGCATACTGTTGCCAGAGTGGATGATGAAGATTCAAGGTGACTTTAAGGACTGAATTTATATGCAGGATCAGTGGGTTTTGTATGTAACTTCCCTTGCATCAGCATGGAACTGAAGTCAGTACTGTACTTTTCTCTAGTAAGTATCCGAGTGCAGTAAAGGTTCATTTGGCCTTGATACAGGGTAAAGATTGGTCAGCCTGACAGCAGCTAGGTGTGGTTTCTTCAGCTGACAGATCTGACAGCACAGAGGATATGAGAGAGAAAATTCTGTATGTGACACCTGTGAATGCAGACTAGCTTTGTATTGCACATTATCCTCAGAGCACACTGCAAGAGAAACGGCTCTTCTAGATAAAAAGTACTGTGTAATACACCCTATACAATGCCAATCTTTGAAACGTTGACTAGGCATTGAAGTACACAATTAGATACAACCTTGCATTTGTAGTTGATGGGTCTAGAAAGGAATGTTTTCACATAAATTGTTTGACTCGCATGAGTACAACAAAAATTATGAGAAACAAGGAATGCATGGGCAAGAAAATTCTTAAAAGTGAGAAGGTGAGCTACAGCAGTGGTGAGTACTTTGTTGCTTGGAAATTCTGAAAGGAGATTAAGAAAAACACTCGGACATATGACTATATAGGAATTGTCCTGTAGAAGCCTTAAAAATGACAGATTTGGATAATCGAGTAGGTCATCTGAGCTCTCTTCTTTCCCTGTTCTAAGAACTCCTTTCTTCAATAGACGGATGCTAGATTACAGTTCTGTCAGGATTGTCTTCATACAAATAGCTACTTTCCAGGCATTTTTTTGAGAGTTGTTTATTTTCTTTATAATGCTCTACACTTGCAGGAAGAAGGATTATCTTGTGTTTGAAATTGCCTGGCACGTTTTGAACCCTAATTCTATCTAGAACAGAGTTAGTAAAAGCCAGATGTAGGCAAGACAAGAAAAACAGAATGTGGCATCTTCCAAACAAGCTCTGAGCAAACACTCTGAACCTGAAAAAAGTCTGCTTTCTAAGTCTGGGTAGGTGTCTTTTTCTGTCATGTCTTGTACTTAATTTCTCTGTGTGGTTTCCCTGAATACTAGTATAGGTCTAGGATTCTATTGATATAAACAAGAACAGAATTTGTCATTTTATTCAGCAAGACCAGTTTAAATGAGTGGAAACCTAGAACTGTGTTATTAACATTTAGATTAATTACTGCAGCTGGATTTTGGAGTAGCAAAAGTAGTTTAATAACTGGTTTGTACTTCTGTGATGTGGACTAAAGGCCAATAAGGGTTAAGAAGATGGAAGTCCCAAATTCTCCTTCACTTTACCTTAGATAAATCTGAGCCCAGGCCTCCAGAGGTGAAAGGGTAGCACATTAACTAGGACCTGAAATGTGTGCTTCAGCACAGAAACCTGCAGTATCTTTTGAAATCTATGCAGGTTTCTCCTGCCTGCTGTGCGTAATTTCAGAATACACTGTCACCATTAAAGAAAAAAAACAAGTTTGCTCTTTCATCTGTGCACCCCACAGCACCGATTGGGGGAATAAGTCCCCAGGCTCCCCTAAAATTTGTGATTTTTGGCTCCTGCTGTAAATTGATTCCGTGCTGTGCCTCCTGACATGTGAACTGGGTAAAATCCATTTTGAAGTCTTTTAAAACTTGGCATTAACCCTGTGGCATCCTCTTAAGTGCCGATGTTTACTTATTATATTATTTACGGGGAAGAACTTGCCTTTAAAACTCTAGCAGCATTGCAAGCTCACGTGTTAAAATCTCAGCGTTAAAGATAGACGCTACAGTGTGCTCCAAATTTCTCCTGAGAACTGATGTTGGGAAAAGTAAGTTCAATTAGTCATGAGTGAGGTGAGTGCCTCACTACTGTGCAAATTGCTTTGGGACCATTTGGCCCATGTCTGCTCATGGCCCTTCCCCCCTCATAAATACAGATGTGTAAAGTAGTCAATATTTTGTTTAAGCTTATCTTGCACTGATTATCTGAAACCCTACAATCTTTTTTTTTTTTTTTTCTGCTTCAGCGCCGTGTAATAAAAAGACTATTAAATTTTTCAGATTTTTCTCTCTCCTCTTTTATATGGAAAGTAGTAATAACTTTTGTACACATGTCTCTCTCTTTACATCTATTCTGTATGACTTGGTTCACTGCCCACTGAAATGAAGTGGCCTTTGGGATTACAACATAGTGATGTTTTACTCACGAATCTGGGACAGGAAGTCAAAATGAATAACTATTTGAAAACTTCAGGGATTTTTAAGTAGCCAGAACTTAATTCCAAAGAGAAAACGTGGCTTGGGACAAAACAGCAAAACCGACAGAAATTCTTTAATGGTAGAAATGAGTTGCAACCCTGGTGTTATATCTTAAGACAACAGTACTGGCAGTGAAGTGCCCTTGCACTATAAAATCATGATAAAAGGTGAATTTGAATTTGAACTGATGGTCTGGCATTCTGGCAGATGCTACTTGCTTTTGTGCAAAGGACTAATTGTGAAAACTGCCTCTCTGTTCTTCAAGCACTTACTCACTTTGGTTCTGTTTTTAAAAGAAGAGCTGAACTTTTCTTCCTTTCCAGGAAGCCATGCTCAAACCAGCTGGACACTCCTAGAGCAAGATTTTGAGAACTTGCCAAAGTTACATCTTTTCTTCTCCATCTCCATGATGGTGTTTATGTAGATGTCTGGCATGCAGTTTGGTTGGTAGCAACTGATAAGGCATAGTACTGCTTGTTGTTGTGTACTGAAAGTGAGGTAAAACTGTATTTCACTTTTCCTTTGAGAAAAAGGCTGGTAATACCAGACTTGTCAAGACCCTTTCCTGTGTTTGATAGCTTTATCACAGCCCTAGCTCGAAAGGTTAAATGTTTTGGATTACACAGAATGTACATTATAAGGAGGGCTTACTATAAATCAACAAGGCAGGTATGTTAAACACAGAAAAATATCTACAGCTGTTCTCTTACTCATCCTGCTTGTTATTTAACTCCGTCTCTACCCAAAGGAATATTTTTAGTTGTACTGTCAACAGTTTCAAAACAAAGAAGCAACTACAACTGGCAAATGAGGAACCCAGCTGGTGCTGTGTTTAGGCTCCCAATGAATATACTCTAATCCTGACACCTGCAAGCTATTTAATCAGGATTTACAATTGAACATGAAGGATGAGGGGTCCAGAGGGCTGTGTTCTTGGTGTTTTGATTGCAAATGATGGAGAAAAACTTTGTTATCGGATGTTGTAGTTATTTGAAGTTTGGTGCCCTCTAACCCATGGGGGACCGAGAATCATTTATCACTTCACAGCAAAAGCCAAAAAAAGCCACTGTGGCTTACACACTAGCATTCTCCTGTAGCTTTTCCTGTATTCCAGTGTAAACATGCCTTGGATTTATGAACAATGAAAAACAATTTCCAGCAGGCATACAGAAAGGAAAGGTTGTAAGAAAAGTATGCATTATCAGTTCTGTGTCAAACCGAGAAGATCACTTTAAATTCCTCAGCACCAGTAATGTACATCATGATGAAGTGTACCTTAAAGATGAGCAGAAAGAATGTGAAGGAAATTGAATAAAACAAGGGTTTTTCTTTATAAAGAAAAGACCCTTTTCCATAGTTCGATTATTGAATTTCAAAGTGACGTTGTCATGAGTGAGTGTCGCCCTCCATAAAGGTCTTCATTGCTCCACCTAAACCCCTCTGTCTCCCCAAACAAGTGACATACCGTGGAGAAAAATTAAACTTTCACTATACCACATTATAACAAGTTCAGATGTGCCATTATGTTGCCGTGCTTGCTTCTTTATTTACTGAAGGTTTCTAAGCACTTCTAGCTGAGTTTATGACAAATTAAAGTCTCATTCTGGCAGTAGCATTAGTGTGTGTACATGGGGTGTGTTTGTGGGAGGTAGTATGCTTTTCCCTTACTGGGTTGTGCTGTCAACAACATAGTTGTGAACAAGCAGGGTGTGGTGTAAGTGACACCCTACAAAAAGTGGCTAATCGGCTGTCTGAAGTTGTTAGGTAACAATGCTGTTGCCTCTGGGTCTGATCAGATGATGTCATGCCTGTAAGGTTTTTGTTGTTGTTGGTTGAGGCTATTGTGTAATTCAATATCCTGCAGAGGGTTTGTATGACTAGAGTCACAGAATAAGTCAGAATTTATTTCTAACTTGATTATGCTGTTTTATTCTGTTCTTGATTTAAAAGGGGGGAAAGATGTTACTTTTCAAGGCAAGTAACTATTGGGGGTAGCAAAAAAGGGCTTAAAGCAGTCATCTTCGTGGATTCTGTAATAGGCTGTAGGCAGACTGGGGGCACAGAGCTTTCCTCCAGAGAATCTTGTATTCTGGGCTGCTACAGGTTGTGCTAGTCCGTAAGGGCACTTGTGTTATATGACCCCTCTCCTGCGCTCCTCCAGCAGGCCTATCCTGCACTGCCCAGCAAGCAGTCTTTTGGGCTTTGAAGTTCTACTTCACCATATTGACTAGACAGAGGGACTTAATCTAGGGTCTCTTCAAACTTCTAGCTGCAGAAACAAGTATTTTGGCAGAATGACAGCACTGCCCCTTTCTAGATCATATGCTGGCATCCTTTGGCACATCAACGGATGACATCACTTATGCAGTCCTCATGATACAGGATCTTCAGTGTTTGTTGGACTGTCGCGCTGAAAAGAAATTACAGCTGCTCCGTCAGTTTTTCCTCGGCTTTATTGATCTGTTCAGGCTTTGTAGTTTCTTTATTCCCACATTTCTTTAAACAAGAGACTGTCCTTTCTACAAGTATTATTTCTTCTCTCTCAACATCTTCCTTTTAGTCCAGCCATTCAGATGCTGGTAGCATTGACCAAATATTTCTTGTGGTGAATGTTTTGATTACAAGAAGTCCTGGGGACCTACCAGCTTTGCTGACTCACACAAGGTTCTTCTCTTAGGGAATTACCAGCTGGTGTCAGTCTCATGTCAGCTCAACTAAATCTCTGTGGAGAATCTCCGTCACAATTCCTCTGGTGTCCTTTGGTACCTATTACAACTTCATGTTCCCTTTGCATGTTTGCCATATGCACTTCCTTCATTACGTACATTGCATTCACCCATTGTGCTTTCCTGTTGATTCCACAATTTAATTGCTACCCCCAACTCTGTCAGATTAATACAATACTGTCGAGTAACTTCTGCAAACAACTTTTTCATGTGGAGTTATACATGCCATTGTTTCTATCAACAAAGGGAACAATGCTCAGTACTGTCTAGGGAACCATAATGTGAAGATACAATAAAGTCACACATTCTGTTCTTATTGCAGCTTTGCAGGGTGAACAGGTTACTGCCCAGGGGCTCTCTTCTGTTTCTCTTCCCACTCCCTAAAGATCTGCCATGACAAATTTGTGTGTAAGTGCTTTGCAGGCTATCTGAGAAAGAAGTTATGCATATATTTTTGAAGTGTTTAAACTAACCTAGTTATTTTAATTGAACTAGATTAGGAAGCAAGTAGTGGGGCAGTGATCTTTGATATGCTGGGAAGCAGCTGGGACCAGTAACCTCTTCACTTGAATCAGCTGCAGCCAGAACTAGACTGCTGATTTCTGTGTCTTTTGGCACGAGAGTAACAGCACTCAGGTTGACTTTTTGCACCCTTGAACCCTCATCCTGTTCATCACGTCTGTGAGATCAGATATAAAATGTCTTTCAAGGCCATCTAAGTAAAGAATTAACATTCTCAGTCCTAAACATACATTTCTACAGTGCCTTGCCTCTCTGAAAGCAGCAAGCAATGTTATTGCCTAGAGTTCTGCTTAAAGGGCTCCATAAGGAATGACGTTCATACTAAGAAGATGCAAAACTAGCCTTTGCAGAACACAAAAGTCACTTAAGTTGTGTGGGGAAAAAAAATGGAGAAATGAGACAAAGAAAGGTTAATCAAATGGAAAGTGTGGTGTAACACCAGAACTGCAGCACACCTGACAGATAAGGAGCCTAAATGATACACACACTCTACCAAGAAGTGAAAACTTTCTTACTTCAAAGATTTGCCTTAGACATGCCTATGTGATAAAATAGCAATTTCTTGAGTCATCTTTTTTGTAGCTGAAAGGCATGTTTACTTCTGCTGGCACTCTGCTGAAAAGGATCAGTGACACAGTGAGGTACCACATCAGTAGATGGACCCACATGCTTGAAATCTTGTCTGTCCTTCCAAGCTTTACCATTTAATTTGATACAGGTTATTGCTTCATTCCAGAAGTGCTGCCTTGCTCACCAGAGTTAACAGCAGTTACTGCCACAGCTTGAAATATATCTGCTTTGACAGGGTTGTAAGAGCTCTTCCAGTGTTAGCTGGAATATTCCACTGGATATTACACCTAAAAAAAAACCCAAACCCCCCCAGAAAACTACTTTCAGAATAATTTGTGTTAGTTCTTGGGCAAACACCTCAGAGAAGTGGTGCTTGTTTAAAAAGCAAAGCATTTATAATTTATCCTAAATCCCAGTGGTCTGTCATTAGGATGATGCAAGGCTTGATACACACACATTGTTATCAGCTCAGATTTGAAGATGCAAGAATGTTATACTGTTGCTTTTGCAACACCTAGTAAGGAGAGGAAGTCTTTGCTGTGTGACATAGTATGGCATAAAATGATAAAATTTCTTAAAGGCTCAGCAGAACACTGAATTTATCAATTGAGTTCTCCATTGTAATAACTTAGCTGCTTTCCCCTCTTGACTAACGTTTTGGAAAACAGTAATACAAATAGTGAAATGTGTTTCACACTACATCCCATTTAAAAGCACAACTTCTGTTTTAAAGTGGAGTTTAGCCTTATGGACAGACACATCATTTCAATTATTGTTTGCTCAAATACATTGACAAGTAAACCAACCAGTCAGGAATAAACTCCTTTCTGTTTAACTAAGGGTTGTTAATTACTGCCTGTTTCAGCATATGAAAATGAACTTGGCCTTTTCTTTTGAACTCTGTCTTTAGAAGTTCAGGTTAGGAGTACAGTGTTTATTCAAGAAGACTGTGAATCTATGTACCTCAGCTATCAGATTATCACTTTGCAACATTGACAGGTAGTTAACAAAACAAATGGCTTGGTAATGTGTGAGTTAGAATGCTGGGTCCTGCAGTTTCTTTTCAACAACCAGACCTGTCCAATGATAGAATCTGTTAGCATTGTGAAAGAGAAGCCTCTGTCCTTCAGATTTTTAAAACAAAATAAGAAATATGAAGAAAATTCTAATCTGTAGTACTCATGGTATCTAGTGTTGAGCTGAATTACTTTAATAAAGGATTGGAAATCCTTTACTCACAAGTATTCCCATTGACAAATGTCTCTCTGGACAGAGTCTATTCTGGTTTTTATATATCTGAAGAAGATTTTGGAAGATTAGGTCCAAATTACTGATGGGAAAAAAATAAGCTCGTAAGCTTGTTCTCATGTGGCACATGAGAAAATAATATTGAAGAGTTGCTTCTAAAATATTGCTCAAAAAAACTCGTGACAGACAAAGCAGTGCTGCTTCAACAGTTCAAATGCTTGAAGTCTTACGAGGAGCATTTCTATGAAGAGTTTGGAATGTCTTAAGTATCACTCAACATATAATTTCTCTTGGCAATGATATAGCAACGCTCATGATTGTGAGTTGTGTAGAGCCACAAACGACTTTATTTACTTTTTAATCCTAACAGGAAGTGAGATACCAGTATGACTTACTTTAGGAAAAAGAATTTTCAAGCAATATTAAAGCTGCATGTGGGTACCATGTGGTTTCATATTTCAGAAGGTGAACAGCATAAAGTAGCAGAAGGGATCAGGTTGTTTGGGTCTAGGATTAGTCTGTTCTGAAAGCTGACCCTCCCAAACCAGGTGGAAGTGAGTACCTCCTCACATATACTGGGCAAGTCGAGGCAGCTTTCAGCAAAACTGCCTTCGCAAATGACCGTACTCCAATAATAAATCAAATAAAATCAGGCAGAACTTTGTTTTTTAGCTAATTAGATACAATGTTATGGTTCAGTCTACAGACAAATAGATAAATTCATCACATGGGATAACTATGTGGATAGCCAGTGTAAATCTCAAAGGTTTAAAGATGTACAAGTGCTTTGACTAGAGATCTTCTATCCTGAGGCAACTGTACCTGTAAAGTGTCACTGTTGGGACAGGTGTGTGCATACACGCTTCTCTCTCCTTTTTTTTTTCAGCGAGTCACATGTGGGTATTTTCTCTTCTGTAGGACAGTAACAACAGACAAAAACATTTTCCACATTTTGTCCTCCCCACTTTTTTCTTCCTTGCTTTCAAAGTGAAGAAAGGAAACAGAGAAATAGTATATATAGAAAATACAAATTTAGAATTAATTATTAAAAGCAAGTGAAAAACTACTCGCTTTGACATAAAAAAAGTTTCACAATTTTCAAAATCCATTTGAAGTATTTTTTATGTTTTTCAATCCATTCTTAAACCAATATTTGTATGTCCTTTAAAACCTTTCCCCGTTCCCTGTGACTAGAATGAATGTCAAGTTATTCTATGTTCTCTGAACATTTCTTATCAGGTGGGATAACTCATGATCAGGCCTTCCAGAAATGATTATGGCTTTTCTGTGCTTAGGTTCTTGAGTGACTATTTCAAAATATGTTGCAGGGTCCTGACTTTTCAGAAAAATGTATAATGCATATTTCCTAAGAATGCAATTTGTTTCAGTGGTTATGGTTGAAAACTTGACCTGAAAACATAAAAATTTTGATCAGGACATCAACTCCTCCTACTGGAGGAGTTTCACTGATGTTACTTCTCAGTATATTTGAAATGCCTGAAGATAATCCATACATTCCACTTACAAGCCATGTAAATTGCAAAGAAAAACAATAATTTGATTTGCAGACCTTCCTCTTGTGGTATTTTCGATTAGAGGTTATTGTGGTTTAGCAGAACTCTGGCAGATTCAAAGGCAACATGCTTTCCACAAGTACTGATGCCTGTAAACCCTGCTCATACTACAAAGGTTCAGACAAGGCCTCTGATTACTAGCATGGTACATTTCTGTGGACAAATAGATCTGAGTCGGATCGTACAGAGAATTCAAAAGAAAAACAAAAGTTTCATAAAAAGCACTTGGTATACATATGAACAGAATTAATGCAGGTGCAGATACACCAGCAAAATTCAGATACAGGGTAGGTAAACACTACTGGTTTGCCTGCAGGTTGGATTGCGTATGCCAGCTGCAGTTTACATGGGCTTCTTTTCTCTTTAAAAAGTGCAATCATAATAGATAACTTTTGCCACATCAGGGAGGGGTAAATTTTGATGGGTAAATGAGGAAGAATCTCTGGTAGATTACATCTCCACACTCCAAAAAGACTTACTTTAGTATTAATATGAAATAATAAAGGGAAACAATTGTTCATCAGTATGTTTGAGTGGTTAACTTGAAGTAAATAAGTATTAGGCTACCGGGAAAAGACACAGTACATTTGGTTTCAACTTTTAATGTGTGATGTGACGATGTTGGATGACATTTTGTGTGTTTTGTTCATATGTTGCTTGGCCACATTCTAGACTGTCGGTATGGAGTCAATTTTTTTGAATTTTCATTATGACACCAGATGTAAAAAGCTGAAGAAAAATGTGGGCTAGTGTCCAAAATGGCTATTCCTATAGTTAATTTTAAGCAACTATACTTAATACAACATGTCCTATTTTGATATGATGCCTGTCAAAAGTAGTCTCCACTTCCTGTAATTCAACAGAATTCTAAAGGAGTTTGGGGAAATTGTTTTTTAACCTTTGTAAAGGATTATTTATCACCTGAGCTGTTAGGATACTGGAAAAAAAATCCAGGGTGAATAAGCTATTTGTTAATCATCTCAATAGTATGGGAATTTAAACAAATGTTACATATGCTTGCAAGCAAATGGTCAGCTTCTGAACCATGTGTTTAGTTAGCAAACTTCTGGTTCTCTGGTGATATTCTTTCATGTGCTTGCTGAGGACATGACTGCCTGTGTTTCTTCTAAAGACATTAACTTAAAAGCAGCATGACACTGAAGAGAAGTTGTCAACCCTGAGATTGCAAGTATTCTTCATTATTCCAATGACATTAAAAAAATCACTTCTTTCATGAGAAGAAATGAAAGTGTTAGACCATATGGATCAGCATCGCATACTTCACGGCCTTGTTCCCTTAGTACCTGAATTTGACAGAAAGTGCTGCTCGGTTGCATCCTAGCTTTTAAAGAGAACACTTTGTGCTTCTGGTTTTGCATTCTTTTATGAGACAAAACCCAAGCTTTGAACTGGGGGAGGGAACTTGGGTTTGCTTTGTTGCTTTACTTCTTATAATCCAAGTAGAATGTGCACTCCTGTATTTCAGTGTGCCAGGGAAGGACTGAAGAGTTGGGTAATGCTTCGGGCACCTACATAGCATCAAGCTGGTGGTCTGTCTTCTCATGTTTTCACTGCTGTTGTGCCACACCAGCTTGATGAGAGCTGGTCTTGGCAAGTCACCAACGCCTGCAGTCATGCATTGCTGTGGCAGGGCAGACACGTCGCGGTTAGGTCAGTAAGGGAAGTGCTCTGGAGTGATCTTGAAATACAGCAATGTCTGTATGAGTATGTACATGCGCTTTGACCTAATAAATGACAATACAGAACTGTTTCAAACATTCATGTGAGCAGCAGGGCAGACCACTTTTTCCACAGAGGAAAAGATTTTTTCAGGTTTTATGCTAAAAATGCTGAAAGTGTTTGATGCTAAAGAACATGAAATGCTGTGAGTTGCTATTCATAAGATCAACTAATCTTTAAAAAACTCCTGGGGATTAGGCTACCAGAACTGTAAGTGTGGTAAATACTGGAAAGCAGGACCATTTCTTTCACCAAAATGAGAAATAAAACTAGAAATTGTTGTTCCTGAATGGTATTTTGAATCATTCTGAATCGGAATTTCCCGTTCCTTTCTCAAGAGCATTGAGAATAGGGTAGGAATAAAACTGAGACATTTCTCTAAAGAAGACTCTTTTACTTGTACTAGGGTTGAAAAACATTTCTCCTTGTATGTAGGTTTTGTATGTTTGTATGTTTTTTGGTAAATAGTCGAAGGTGGAATATTATTAATATCAACTCTAGAGGATAGCTGAAGAACAACGAACTAAAAGGATAGTATTTCCTGCTGTGTTGTATCGAACTTCTCCCATAAGCTTTTTAAAACTCCCATAAGTGTTTATCCCACTAAAAGTAAATAACGTACCTGGAGGGCAGTTCTGAGATGACTTGTGCCTTGATTGCTGGCTACACCAAGCACAGCTGTTTGCGTTTGCAGACAACTTGCCCCCACACCTCTATTCAGCATGTAGTTTGGAGGTAATGGGAAACTGCTGAGATCCCTGCTGAGGAACAGAGGAAAGACGCATCCTCTCCTTCACAGCTTTTATCTAAAAACAAGTTAATCAATATGCTAAACACTGATGGCAAAATACACTCACTTAGACTGATGAGGTCTGGAAGGCACCATTTGTCCACAGTAAAGCTTTGTCAAGGGGAAAATTATCTGTGGAGAAGAAGGAAGGAGTAAGAAGCTGAAAATATATTTATATCTTTGCTTTAGGGGCAAAAGATACAAAGTAGTTATGGCTGCAGAAAGCGCATCCCCAGTGGCATTTTCAAATGTCTCTACCAGATTTCAGTGAAGCAAGCAAATAAGAATGGTTAGAGAAATTGTTCTTCATTTTTGCACGGAGATGATGATTGAAATTATCCTGTTTTGGAACACAATAAAATAATTCTACTGCTCCTACCAGATTATTTTTTTTCATGATCACTTCTTGCTCACAACAGCTGAATAAAGAGCAATAGCTCTCATTTAAGGTAAAAGTGATACAGAATACTTTTCTGGGGCTCTGCTTCCCATCAGTTACAGTGTTGTGCCTAAAAGGACAAAGTAGTAGAACAATCAAAGGTGTTATTTTGCCAGCATGTATAATTTCCATCAGTACAGACCACTATTTTTTCCACTGTCATAATCTGTTATCTACATAAGAATAAAATAAAGTACATTTTACCATAATCTCTGTAATTAGTTGGTAGTTGGCCTGTTCTCAACATTGGCCATTGAGGCTGCATATGTGATACTTTGTGAGATATGATGATGCTTTTTTTGTTCTCTCTTTTGTTCGTGATGACTATTACCAATCCATTTTCTTTTATTTCTTATTGAGCACTGAGTTGACATGAACAGGTTTTGAAAAACAGTGACTGAGACCTCTTTTTACTGAGAGGTAATGGATCCTACTGATTGACATGTATAATTAAAGTTGGTTTTAACTTTTCTGCATTTCCTTGAGTTTTTCAGCACCAAAGTTCTGTTATTGTATTTGCTCATTCAGTGTCATGTCACAAACACTTTTTTCACCTTTTCATAGTTATTTTTAATGTTGTTTATCCTGAATTCTGTGCCTTCAGCATTCTGTGCCTTCTTAACCATTCTTTCAATTTTCTGCATTAATTGGAATAGGTTGAATGGTACTCATTCTAGCTGTTTAGGACTTCTGCTGCCATTTGTGGTGCAAAATCAGTATTTAATCTCTTCTTTTTGCTTTCTCTCTTTTAAAGCAAAGTTTTCTCTTTTTACTTAGCTATAAGTCCTGCTGAGTCTTTTCTAGTGTTTTCTGAAAGGTTCTTCATTTGAGTTCTATTTACAAGAGGCAGCTTGTTCTTTCTTCTTTCATTTTTATGTGTGTAAACTATTCTGTCCTCTCTCACAGTGTCAAACCACTTTTTTATTATGGAATAAAGGCTTGCTAATCTGCAGCTATTCAGATTTATCCTCTAACATTTTTAAAAGCCAACCATCAATACCACCTTAACCCTTGATGAGATATCTCATCATCATGCCTCTTCTAGAGAGAACCTATGCAAGGGTGACTTTCAAGAGGTAAACAGACAGGATGGAGATAGACAATGTGTAAGAATGTATCTGATCCTGTGGAAAGGTGATCTCTGGGAATCCCTTTGAGTGTGGGATCCAGTGTGTTTGGTTGAGTTTGATACTTGAAGCCAACCTAAACGCAGTAGTGGTGACAGGACGTTAGTTATAGGCGGACTTCCTGAGGAGGCTGTAATCTAATTAGCTGCTATCTTTGTTAGTTTGAGACAGCATGCTCATACTTAAGAGTTACAACCATGCACATCTGTATTCCATATATTCATATATAATCTGGGCACCATATATATATA